>NW_026099446.1:0-51628 GCF_024542735.1 Bombus huntii
AAACTTAGTTATTTTAATAATTTAAAAAATAAAAAACTGACAAACATTTCAATTTAATTTATGGTTGGAACAAAAGACAGTTATTCTTCATTAATTGAAATATTGCAATGCAGAGTACTTTCCAAAATACGCCGAGAGTATTCCTGATGGTGAAAACGAGCGTTGCTTCATCGAACGCAGCTAAAGAAAACAACATCTATGTAGTTTGGTGGTACGATGCCTGAAATAGAGGGCGCTAAATTGTACAATACCTGTACTATTTGGGGTCCCGATGGAACTTTGATAGCAAAACACCGAAAGGTAAGTAATATATTCCTTTATGGCTTTGAATTTGAAAATATTGGGGCGAAGAAAGTGACTCTATCTAGGAATAATTTAGGAATATACATATGTACATACGTATACTATAACCAATTCTATAATTTACGGTTTATAAAATACGTTATGATACGGGAAACGCCCATTTTTGTTGTAATGTGTTTGTGTTGTATAAATTTTTTCACATACTTAAAATATATTTATACTTATTTTTTCTCCTTTTTAAACATTATTAAATGATAGGATTTTTTAATAAAAGAAAGTGATAAAAAACGCTGTCAGTTATTAAATAAAAAATAATTAAAGTTTAGGAGTTGGTAACTTTGATATTAAATTACAAAAGTTGCAGCAATAGAATTAGCGACTACATTTTTATGTTATTAGGTACATCTATTCGACATCGACATTCCTAATAAGATTACTTTTCGAGAGAGTGATTCACTCAGTCCTGGTAACTCCCTAACGACGTTCGATGTGAAGGGCTGCAAAATAGGTATTGGCATTTGCTATGATATTAGATTCGAGGAAATGGCACGCATTTATCGGAACAAAGGTACAGTAACTTAATCGATCAATACTTAACTAGCAAAAAATTAAAATATCTTTCTTAAATATATTCTATATAAAATTAATATAATCTGTAACTCTGTATAAAAAGAAGCTTAATTTAAAAAACCAGTATATTTGCTGAAAATGAAACAAATAAAAGAATTAAAAGCACAATAAGAGGACTGTCCTCGCATATTCAGAAATGATGGAATGTGAACCGTGCAACTACGAAGTTAATTGGTATTCGGTGGCTTCATATTTCCTGCTTCTCTGGGTTAGGTTGCCAAATGCTGAATATATCCAGCGGCATTCAATATGACCACTGGACCACTGCACTGGTCATTACTTCAGCGTTTCAGAGCGAATGATAATCAATTATACGTTGCCTGCATATCACCGGCTCGTGTTCCTTAAGCAAGTTACGTCGCATGGGGGACATACACAGTTGACCAATCCCTGGGGGAAAGATTCTTTTACGATTTGGAAACTCAAGAGAATATGGCAGTCACCGATATCGGTAATTTACAGCTTAAAATTAAAAGCGAGAGATCCATGATGTAATTAATTTTTAGTCTCGTTAATTTATCGATTTAACCATCTTCCTCTGTATTTGTTGAATTTATTAGTAAGCATTACTTATTACTTCGTATGTTTCTTTTTTCTATCAGATCTAAAAGTTGTTGAGGGAAGTAAGGGCTCAGATACCTACATTTTTCTCAGAGACGTACAGATTTGTACGACACTGTCTGTAAGAAGGAGTAACTCTACACTAAAACAGAAAATGTTTTTTTATAATATTTCTACTACGATATCCTTTTTTTGTGAATTATTACTAATTTCTTATCATTTGTACTAAATGAATGACTCAATTAAGAAAACCAAAACGTTATAAATAATTAATCTGTATATCTTGTGTATCAACATGTAATTGGATATTATAATAATATAGGAATGCTATAATAATATAGGATAATAATATAGGAGAATAGTAATATAGAAAAAAAACTACATGCTTTTTAAACACCTTTAATATCGATCACATAAATTGTTATAATTCACAATGATTACGCATACATAAAAGACCCCTTGATAGTAAAATTTACGATCAAAAGGCAATTACGTATCGTTTAACAACATTTAATTTATAACACCTTTTAAACATTTAGACAGATTAACACATAACACTTCTTATATAGAAACATCAATTCGAAGTTATCAGCTTGGAGAAAATTGGTCGATTAATACCTGTAGATTGTCTGTCTCGATGAAAGACTTAAAGAGAGCAAAAACATGATAATGCCGCTAATATAATATTCCTTCTTTCTTGTATCTGTCTGCCTCTCAGGTCGATTTACTAATTACAATAAGTAATTTTCGCCTTCTTTGCGCTCTCTTTTAACGCATTCGAGACCGAAAGAAAATTCATATCAGTCAGTAGGCAAGGGTATAATATACATATTTTATATATAACTTACGTAGTAATGTATATATCATGTTAATTTCATATTTTTTTCAATATAGAATTATTATATATTATATATTTAACTGTACATAATACATTATAGAATAACATAGTATATAATTTTATATTTTAAAAATATGAGGCATACTATTTAAGATTGTCATCGATTTAAAATCAAAGTATGAAAAGGATACCCTGGAGAGAGTAAAACACAGAATCATTCTAACTAAACATTCAAATCGTAGCGACACCTAGGTATCGTCTTACAATTAAATCTCGGTCTCGAATGGATTAAAATGAAATACATACTTGCAGCTTCAACATCTTCAATATCGAGGAGATTCAAACTTTACAAATAAATGTAAATTGCGATGTAAAACAAAGCGATGTAAAAAGGGAAAAGGAGGAAAGAAGGAACAGGGAAGCAAAGAGAAGAAACGAATTTTTCATTTTCTCGAAAACTGGATCAAGTTTCAGGAAGGCCATCCAAGTAATTGATGTCCTCTGTACTTATTTTGTTTAATCATGCGCGGAATCAGAACGATTCGACCTCGTTCCAAAGCAAATCGTTACTAGAGTAGAGACGGGAATTAATAATTCGTGTCAATTGTTCGATCGTGTTCACAAATTCAAATGCGGTTGAGTAGCGGAAACCATTTATAACACGTCCCATACAGCGTAGATCGCATACACGTCTTAGGATGTATTTTTGGTACTTATATATACTCTATATATATTCTTACTCTATATATACTTATATGTACTCTATGTATATTCTCTATCTTATATATACCATAAAATATTTCGTGAAATCGCGTATTCGTGTCTAATGTCAGGGATTCTCTTTCCATAAGTCTGCGTTTTCTATATTATCTTTCTTCCTTATCAGTAGGCATTCTCACAATTTGTGATTAATACTGCTCGTACAGGAATGTTAGGTTTTTGACGTTGTAAAAATTTCACGTGAAATAATAATGCCTATATATGGACTAATTTATCAATTAATTAAATCCCGTGTATATCAAGTTTTCTATAATTTAGTTACTTTTCGTGTAACTACAGAAATTTGATGCAATATAAAACTTGATTAAAACAGCGATTCATTAGGAAACGAGAATAATGATGCAAATATTTTTTGTAGCCATTATATAGGATTTCGATTGCATAATTAATCAGTATCAACTTACCAATCTTTAACTGAAGAATGTGAAGAAGGGCTGGCGGTATATAGACCGCAATTATGATCGTTTTCATGTAAATTGCCAAGCTGCTGTACATGTTTGTTATTCGTAAAAAGTTGCGATGACAAGCGGAAACAAATGAACAATCCAAAAAGTATCTGCAACAGAAATCAGAATACACTCGTTTTCGCATGGTTGGATCAATTTCGCGTGGGACTAACCTGATTGAACCTAACGCGGGATAATTGCTCAACTCACGACCTTAACCAGCCCGCTTGATTCTCTGTAAATGCTTGAAATTGACGCTTGGATTCTTTCCAGATTAACTAGCTTTGCCCCTCCCTCCCTCCTCCCTTTATCTATTTTCTTAGATCAACTTAGAATGGATCGAACAAAGGCACAAAAGAATTCGAAGAAAACAACAACTTATTATCCAAATTGTTCATCGAGGGTAATCAATGCTGTATACTTCCTAGAATTAGGATGAATAGGGATTTGGAGAAACCCACCGGCCATGTCCAGAATAATAAAATATCTCGCTTTTGCAATCTCGCGACTTGATCCGCAGTGAGGGGTAAAGGATACCGATCCGCGACCGTATATTTATTTAGTTCTCGAAAATCTACCTATCATCTATCTGAACCATTGTTCGTCTTCACGAGTAACACGGGGCTCGCGAACGGTGAATTACTAGGCTTTATGATTTTTGGCTGTAATTAAGTCGCTTGTTCTATCACGTACTACTCTGCGCTCGCGAAGTCTATTAGGACTCCTTGTACGGCGATGTTAGGATCAATTAATTGTACTTCTAACTGTCCTGTATTTTTTTTGTACGAGTACGTAGGGAACCCGTAACGGATGAATCTCTGAATTTTCGAAAAGAAAGATTAATCGACTTTTATCACTACCACGTACCTCATTGTCAACTTCATTGACATCGATCTCGTTTTCAGCGGTTTTATTACGGGCATGAATTATTTTTGTTTTACACATAGCGAGGCTAGTTTGTGTAATATTACGTCAAGATCTTGGCTTAAAATTTGACGAGCAATCGCGATATCGTATTTTTAAATAACTATCAGTCAGGACATGAAAAATTTATCTCTAACCACTAAAAAGAAAAGAAAAGAAAAGAAAAGAAAAGAAAAGAAAAGAAAAGAAAAGAAAAGAAAAGAAAAGAAAAGAAAAGAAAAGAAAAGAAAAGAAAAGAAAAGAAAAGAAAAGAAAAGAAAAGAAGAAAGATAATATGTTGTGGCAGTCTAAGTCGATCTAAGAAAATAGATAAAGGGAGGGAGGGGCAAAGCTAGTTAATCTGGAAAGAATCCAAGCGTCAATTTCAAGCATTTACAGAGAATCACTATTGAAAGTTCAAAGGCCGACTAGTGAGCTTCATCCTATCTCATTTTTTAATCAGGCGATGGATCGACGAATCGTATTGATTTCGAGGATTATTATAGTTCTGTGGGGATTTTAAAGCGTGGTTTGTCTAATCTTGTCTCGTTAGCTACAGACTCTTTGGCGAGCAGCCTGAAACTTGATCCAGTTTCGAGAAAATGAAAAATTCGTTTTTCCTCTTTGCTTCCCTGTTCCTTCTTTCCTCCTTTTTCCCTTTTTACATCGCGTTAAGACCCGTTAAATAATATTGACTGCCGTGGACGCTGGCTGAGAAGTGCACTTTATAACTAGCTTTAAAATCACTGACGTCGACGAGGACAAAGGTAAGTTAGAGGGTCATTTATCTGAGCTGGTGTTATTCCGCTGTACAAACTATTTCCGGCCAGTACCTTTTATGTACTTTCGCTTCCGCTAACAAGCAACGCGCCATGTCCATCACTGTTCTATTATACCTTTCCGCTGTCCCGTTTAATTCATGTACGTATGTTGGGCAATTATTTATTCTTATACCTTTATCCCTAGCAAATTTATAAATTCGATTATTTAAATATTCTTTACCATTATCGCATCTTAATATTTTTAACCTCTTGCCCGTTAAATTTTCGGCTTCATTTACGAACTGTACGAAAGAATCAAAGACCTCATCTTTTGATTTTATACAATAGATCCTAGCTATTTTACTATAATCATCGATAAATGAAATGAAATATTTTTCTCCATTGAATCCGGTAGTCTTAAAGGGACCACATACGTCCGTATGAATAATTTCCATTATTTCCCTAGCCTTAGTTCGATTATTTTTGAAAGGTAAGTTATGCATTTTGCTTTCTATACACACCCTACATTTCAAAAGTTCCTTTTCAAATTCATTCGGTATGCCAGTCACTAGCTGCTCTTTACCCAAAATCTCTAAATATTTAAAATTTACGTGTCCTAGCATCCTATGCCATCTTTCCTTTTTACTCATACCACTACGTTCGGCGCTGTTTACTAAGTGCTTCTTCCCTTTCAATATACTTTTTATTCTATATGTCCCATTCTCTTTGAACGCTACAGCTGTAAGTATATTATCCTCATCTATTACTTTCGCAATATTTCGTTTGGAAATAACCGTATTCTTATTGTCTGTTAGTTTACCTAAACTAATCAAATTTGCGGACATTTCTTTCGCGTAAAATACTTTCCTCATATTTATTTTATTTTGTTTTCCGAATGCTTCAAAATAACTTATAACATTCCCAACTTTTGTCGCTTTTATCGGTCTATTATCGCCTAAATATATATTTACCGGTTCTTTTAGGTCGATAGATTTATCGAAATAATTTATATTATTAATTATGTGATCGGTACAACCGCTATCTAATAGCCACACTATTTCGTTCTTACTTATTTCATTCGTCTCACTGCTGTTTGCTGCGTGCGCCGTTGCTGTCCATATGCCTGCTCTTGAGTTTCCATGCTCGCCCGTGCCGGTTCTTGATTGACGATGAAAGTTTCCACGTCCTCTGCTCGTATTGCCTTTGTTCTCTCTTCCTCTGTTTCGACCACGTGTTGGCCCATGCCAATAGCCGTTACTGCTTCCCGCTTGGACGCCATTTTGACACTCTCTCGCAAAGTGTCCTAATCTTCCACATCTGAAGCATCCTTCCTTTTTTGCAGAAAAGGCGTTGGTTTGCCTTTCTCCTCGATTGGATTTATTTTTCTTCTCTGCTATTTCTATTTTATTTTTCACATACGCTACCGTTTGATTCTCTTCTTTCAATGCGTCTATTATGTCCGCTATGTAGCTGTATTCTTCGGGTAACGTATTCAGCATGTAATTCAGCTTTTCCCTCTCACTTACTTGTGCGCCCGCACTTTTTAATTCATTTATTAATTTTTCGAAATCGTTAAAGAATGATGCTGAATCAGTGTAGTTCTCCAGTCTTATGTTTTCCAATCTCCTTCTGCATACGATCTGCAGTGCCGTCGACTCTTTCAAGTACATTTCATCGAACCTTTTTATTATATCATACGCCGTTTTTCCTTCCCTAACATACTCCAATTGTCTGTTCGATATTGCACTATAAATTATATTTATCGCCTTCAAATCCTTTTTGTCCCAGTCTTCATCGTCTCTTTCGTTCTTCGTTCTAGTTGTAACAACCTCGCATTCCTTATATTTGAGAAACATCGTGATTCTTTGCTTCCACATTCCATAATCCTCACCATCGAATATAGGTATCATGATTTCCGATCTCTCCATTTTAATTGATTCTTCTTTTTTTTTCTTTTCTTACTCAAGCGTTCCTACGTGCTCGAAGTATATTTTGTTCCTCTGAAAGTTTTTTTTTCTTTACTGAAAACTCACTCGCAAGATCGTAACCACGCACTAAATATCTTGCAAAACTAGTAACCACGCTCTGCTACCATGTTAAGGAAATTCGAGGATTTGGGAATACAAATAATTGACTATATTTCCCACGCAACAGTTATACATCTATATTACACTCTGAAGAACGTCTTGCACGCACGCTTGTCGCCAACCGACTATCCTAGATTCTTCTAACATCTGGCAACAGTCTTTTGTCTCCACTAAGACCTTGACGCCCTCTGGCCCTTACACACACACTCTCATGTACAGTGTAAATGTATCACTTCCCTAACACAATTATCCCGCGTTAGGTTCAATCAGGTTAGTCCCACGCGAAATTGATCCAACCATGCGAAAACGAGTGTATTCTGATTTCTGTTGCAGATACTTTTGGATTGTTCATTTGTTTCCGCTTGTCATCGCAACTTTTTACGAATAACAAACATGTACAGCAGCTTGGCAATTTACATGAAAACGATCGTAATTGCGGTCTATATACCGCCAGCCCTTCTTCACATTCTTCAGTTAAAGATTGGTAAGTAGATACTGATTAATTATGCGATCGAAATCCTATATAAAAACTATACAAAGATATTTGCATCATTATTCTCGTTTCCCAATGAATCGCTGTTTTAATCAAGTTTTATATTGCATCAAATTTCTGTAGTTACACGAAAGTACTAAATTATAGAAAACTTGATATACACGGATTTAATTAATTGATAAATTAGTCAATATATAGGCATTATTATTTCACGTGAAATTTTACAACGTCAAAAACCTAACATTCCTGTACGAGCAGTATTAATCACAAATTGTGAGAATGCCTACTGATAAGGAAGAAAGATAATATAGAAAACGCAGACTTATGGAAAGAGAATCCCTGACATTAGACACGAATACGCGATTTCACGAAATATTTTATGGTATATATAAGATAGAGAATATATATAGAGTACATATAAGTATATATAGAGTAAGAATATATATAGAGCCAAACCAACCAATTACTTTAATTAATGCAAGCTGTACTCGAGATTCGCGCATCTTGTGTATACACACCGGGTCAGACAAAAGTTTTCATTCATCCCAGTAGAACTTTCGTAGTCCTTGAATGAGTGGACTGATTCTTCGTGCGAAAACAAATTGGAAGCGCAGAGGGATGTATTGTTTCAGCGTATATCGATTTTAAAGCACGGTTTTAAAGCACGGTATAATCAATTCTTTTACATAAAATTATATTGTATAGGCTATTGTTATTTAAACACTTTAAATTGGATGGTTTTTACATATGCTAAAAAAATGGAAAATGATGATGATGAATCAATGACACGTAGAAAATTATAATCTATTGTATTGCTGTTATCTAATGGTGTTGTAATTGACTGTATGGTGGATGTATCTAATGGTGTTGTAGTTGACTGTATGTTGTTCAATATTGCCATGAAACTCTTCTGATTCATTGTCACTTATACGAAGTATGGAAGTATACGAAATTGATAAAATTATTAATAATATTTACGAAGAGAAAGTAAACTGTTGGATATATGACAAAATAATTCTATTTTAAATAAGAGACTGGTCAGCGTGGTTATTTTGTTTACAAAATCAAACGAATTTAATGAATGTAATGGTAAGGAAGTAACTATAAATGGCTGTTAAACTATTTTTATGCTTGAAAAGTAATTCGCAAAGTAATGTAAAGCAGTACTACTGAGTTGTACATAACCTCTTTCAGAATTTGTTCTTAACCTCTTGCTTCATAACTTCCTTAATTATACTCTTCAAACTTATTGACTACTTCGATGTTGTTACGAACAGAAACTGATAAAATATTAATCTTAAATATAGATTGAAATGAAAGCTTGTCACGTAAATATATATATATATGTACTACTTACTCAAACTATGGATCACATAACCTATAAAAAAAAAAAAAAAAAAAAAAAAAAAAAATTATTGTACACTATAAAGCAAGAGGTTAAATCTTTAATCTGTTAAGAATTAAATTTTTTATTGTAACTGCGAAAATTATAAAAGTACCAAGCGAAGCAAGTACGGAATATATGCGGAATATGAATCGCTCAACGAACCAAAGAGCGGCTCAGTGACAAAATTAGTAAAGTAAAGACCACAAATATTACAACATTATATTCTACCACAAAATAATTCTCTATACAAAAAAGGTACACAACGAATCGATTTTTCACAACGATAAGAGTCAACAGAACCAATCAAGACCAGACGAGACTCTCATAAGACAACGATATCAGAGGGATCAAATCAGCGACTTCAATCTATGTTACAGAGTATAGTTATCAAGAAAAATTGCTCTTTTCATGAAAAGTATGGTAATGATACTCTTATAACACATTGTATATCTGGCAGTCGGATGTGCCCGTGGCCATCGGAAATGTAAAGACGACGCTTTTAGAAAGTGATAGCGCCATCGCGTATTAAAAACGCGTTAGAAGAAGGACGGTTTCGCTATCCAAGGCGAATCGAAAAGTGTGCGTGTTGCGAGAATCAGAGTTGATCGAGACGTCGAAGCATAGAGTCGTTAGAATTGAGTTGCGAGTGTTGTCGAGTGTTAGAGTTGCTAGTGAGAGAGAGAGAGAGAGAGAGAGAGAGAGAGAGAGAGAGAGAGTTACCAAATAGTTGTCAAGTTATTTGTTGTAAATACGAGCGTTGCATTTAGTTTTCCTGTTAATCAAACATCGTTTCTCTGTCTAACTAATATCTGTATTTTCAATCCATTATTAATATATTCCGATATTACAAGTGGGGGCTCGTCCGGGATTGAATAAGACAGAGAAACGATACGATTTAACGGAGCTATTTCTGCGGGAGTAGAAAAGAATAGAATAAAATGGCAAACGTTGAAGACGAACGATTGTCGGGTGAAGAGGATTTGACGCTGGAGGAGCTGAGGAGTAAGCTCGCACAGATGAATCTGCCTATATCCGGTGCGAGATCAGTGCTGGTTGCCAGGTTGAACAGAGCGTGCAAACCTGGTCGATCTACTCCTAAGGATTCGAAGCGTGGCGAAGAACCAACAAACCAGCGAGATCTAAGAAGCAAGCAGAGAGCCGAACGCAGTCAAGAGGGAGAGGAAGACCTCGAGAAGCTGAGGACGAAAGAGCTGAGAGCGCGTCTCGTTAGCTTGGGGTTGAAGGTAACGGGAAGAAAATCCGAACTACGCGCGCGGCTACAGGCGGCCCTAGAAGGAGACGATGTATCGTCGGAAGAAGAGAGCTCCGACGAAAGTGAAGGCGAGGACGATAAACAAGGCGCGCGAGAATACAGGAGAGGCACGCGAGCGGTGTATCAGGACCGCGATGAGTAGCAGCAGAAGGTATGCGTCGGTTCGATGTTGAGTCTTAAAGACGTGGAAGACTCATTAGAGAAATTCAGCGGGGATGATCTGCTGAGGGTAAATCAGTGGGTGGAAGACTTCGAGGAAATGGCAGAAGTGTGGGGTTGGTCAGACGCCCACATGGTGGCCTATGCTAAGAAATTACTCGCAGGCTCCGCTCAGGCCTTCGTACGACAAAAACGATGCGCGAAGTCCTGGGCAAAGCTAAAAAAGGCGTTGAGGAATGAGTTTGAAAATGTAGTAAGCGACCAACAGATACATGGCGAGTTATCCCATAGAAAGAAGAAAGCAGATGAGAGTCTGCAACAATATATGTATCACATGTGCGGGATTGCAAAACAAGGAAGGGTTGATACGCAATCCTTGATAGACTACATTATTCAAGGCATTCCCGACGAGGTCGCGAACAAGACTGTGCTATACGGAGCCAGGAATATCGAGCAATTAAAAGAGCGTTTCAGGCGCTACGAAGCGATAAAAAGAGATATGGAGATGAGGACGAAATTTGAGGAGCCGAAGAGTAACAGGGTAAAGCCGGTGGCGAAGCTGTCCGAAACCGAGAGGAACAAGGAACCCGGTCGATCTGGAGATGCGAGGAAGACGCGATGCTACAATTGCTTCAAATGTAGGGAGTACGGACACATCGCATCAAGTTGCGACAATTTGGGTGAGCCCTCAAAAAAAGTTTACAGCGTGTTTCGGTCGTTACAAACAAGGCGTGGTAAGGATGTTAAGATGGAAAATTTCAAATTGAGCGCGTTGATAGACACCGGTAGTGAGCTGACTCTAATGCGAGCAGATCAGCATGTGAAAATCGGAGCGCCCAGATTAAGTCGGGAAATCGTTGGATTTGGCGGTGTCGGTTCCGGAAGGAATTTTACGCTCGGGAAATTTTCCACGAACATTATTATAGACAATGAGTCGTACTGTATAACCATACACGTAGTTCCAGACACAGTGATGCAACATTCGCTTATTATTGGCGCAGACTTTTTGGACACTGTTGAAATAAGTATAAAAGGGGGAGAATCTTTTATTAGTAGAATAAAGGACGAAAATCCCGATGAGTGTCCGGAAGTCCTCAAGATAGATGTAGAGACACAGGCGAGTGAGATAGATTTGTCACACGTTAAGGACATGCAACATAGGCTAAAAAGAGATTTGAAGAGAACCAAAGCATTGCTAAGAGACGCTCAAACGATGCTGGAGAGATCGAAAGGTGACTCGACGGGTAAAGCAGCTTTACGACAGCTGAAGAACCAGTTAGAAGATGCAGAATGCGCTAGAGCAGTTGCAGTTAAAGCGAAACAGGCACTGGAGCAAGAACCGAATGAGACGCAGGCTTCGTTGCAGGAAGTACTGCGGCAACGTTCCGAAGCAGAAGATCGTGTTAATGTAGCTAGTCGCGAACGAACTGAGCTACTGTCGCAATTGGAAGAAAATAAAGAAGAGTTAGCAGAAGTTTTGAAGAAGTATCGGGCAGCTGTGCAGCAAGTGTCGGAGGAACGGAGAATAGTGGCAAGACACGTGGTGATTGGTAAAGTGGACCAAGAGATGGTGTCCTCGTCGGATTCTTGCGGCCAGCAGGAGGACTTAGCGAACATCACGAGGAGGAAGAATCTGGCTAAGGATGTTGTTGATGATATTTGCGAATTTACTGAGAAGGATAGCGTTGCGGGTGCGAGGGTTGTTTCAAGTTTTCGGATAGACTCGAAGAGAGTGAATGCAAGGCGAACGAAAAGACAAGGGAAGTCGCACGTGCGGAATCCCTACAATAATATCGATATACAGAGGATGTGGATGACGAGGACGACGATGGGATTGTCGAGGACACGATGAACGTGAAGACCTTCGAAAAAGAAGAGATCATAGTCTCGGTAGATGGTAAGTTGTTAACGTCTTCCATGTACGAACCGAGCCTACGAAAATGTCACGATGCTGCCACGACGATCAAAGCCCCTGACAAGAGTGAAATGGGTAAACAAACAACGGAGAGGAAGATAGAGGAAGAGCGAAAGAGGAGCAGTAGCATCGAGGACGAACAGGCCGCGGTGTTCCAAGAGGAACGAGATCAGCTGCGTGCGGACGCAAAGAGACGGATTGAGGAGATCCAAATCCGAAACAAGCGGGCGTATAACAGGAGACGCAAGAAGGCGACAGCATACAGGACGGGAGATCTAGTGGCAATCGAGAGGATGCAGAGGGGTCCCGGGCTAAAGCTGCATCCGAAGTTTCTTGGACCGTATCGGGTGATAAAAGTCCTGCGAAATGACCGATGCATAGTGCAGCGAGAGGGGGAGCACGAAGGGCCACGTACAACTTCCACGGCAGCCGATCACATGAAATGGTGGAATGCTGACGATAGTGATGTAAGTGCGAGCGGCGCTGATGAGCACATCTGAGGGCAGATGTGATTGTCAGGAAAGGCCGATTGTAATATCGTAGAATAGCTTTGATTGGAGATCGGCTGAAAATAGAAAAACCGTGTACGTCGTGTTTCTGTGGTTCGTTTACATTTAAGAGTGCCTACGTGACTAAAGGCACGTAGTTGGTAGTTCTTACATAGGTATGAGGGAAACAATAGACAACGTTAGAAGAAGGACGGTTTCGCTATCCAAAGCGAATCGAAAAGTGTGCGTGTTGCGAGAATCAGAGTTGATCGAGACGTCGAAGCATAGAGTCGTTAGAATTGAGTTGCGAGTGTTGTCGAGTGTTAGAGTTGCTAGTGAGAGAGAGAGAGAGAGAGAGAGAGAGAGAGAGAGAGAGAGAGAGAGAGAGAGAGTTACCAAATAGTTGTCAAGTTATTTGTTGTAAATACGAGCGTTGCATTTAGTTTTCCTGTTAATCAAACATCGTTTCTCTGTCTAACTAATATCTGTATTTTCAATCCATTATTAATAAATTATAATTAATCGAACAAAATTACACCTTTAATATATTCCGATATTACATTACCGTGATGTAATATTTATCATGCTTATTTTGTACGTAAAACGAATCGTTGGAATATTCCCGAAGCTAACGAAGCATTTCCCAAAAGTTAAACCGAAGAGATTAACGCGAATAGTTAAGTGAAATTTTTCCATTAACTTGCTGACCAACCGGCAAATAAAAAATCATAAAAATTGTTTCAATGTGTTGAGGTCACGCATAACTTCTTTTTTCATTGACGATTACCAAACAGGTAAAATTTCGAAATTGTACGAAGGCCACGTGACCAGATCGTATTGGAATTTGAAGTGCATGGAAAAAGACAACTCGAAGTACAAACCTTGAGCTGTACTACTCGAAGTACAAACGTGAACTAATGGATGCAGAAAAGCAATTAACGCCAAACATCCGAACAGCATCTTGGAGCCCGTCATTGTTCTGAAATAAAAGAAGTGACGAATTAAAAAGACGCAGGACTAATAATAATAAAGGAAACTTAGTTCGTATTATAAATTGAATTTACATCAGAAAAGAAGCACGATCAAGCGAAACAGATCGTAGAAATGACAAATATCATCGATATACGTTTCAGTGTAATTTCACTTTTGAAAATTATTTAGTTTAATACGATCGTATTCATCGCTCCGAAACTTTCATTGTGCTGCAATTTGTGCTGCGTCTTTTTAATTTCTCTATCTTTCTGTGTTTTCGGAAAAATTACTTGAAAGATTAAGAATTGCTTGCCTTATTTTATTTTCGATTAGTTAGGATTTGATTATTCCAGGTAAGGTTTATTATTTATAACAGGTTTTATCACTTGTTTATTATTTAGGAGTTTGTTATTTTAGGATTAGTACCTTTTAGGATTTCTTATCCTTCGAGTTTCTGTTTCAGATATCTAGGTCTATTTCAAGATGTTTTATTACATTAGGATTATTTATTCGATTAAGATAATTTAAGAGTTTCACAATGTACAAAGAAATAATCGCGTGAAATTTAGATTTATGCTTTAAACGTATTAAACACGCGGTAATTTCAATGTCTATAGCCTCGAACGTGTTCTGATTAGTTGTGTCATTGTCTGTGACATTGAAATCACAAAAATCCATTGCAAGTGTGCTGTCATGCAATGTGGATGTAATTGGGTTTTTTGGGGTTAGGTTGGGGTTAGGTTGTATCATCTGATTTGTACAGTACTGTTTTAACGCAAGGACAGGAAAGTTATTATATATTTCCCGTCCATTATTTGAATCGTTGTGAAGTGTAACGAATTATATTCGATTCGAGGAGATGTTAATGAATTAGCCATTTCATATGTAATTACATGGAAATAAAAATCATTGCAAAAGTAATTGATCTAATGACAACGGAATTTCCAATATTTTTTTGTTTCGTCACCTCTTTTTCGTAATATATCTTTTATAGGTACGTGATTTATTAATCGTTCGAATGGAAATAATTATTCGTATAATATTCAAACGATTCTAGCCATAAAATAAATTAAAACGATACCTGTCAATGATATGCAATCTGCGTATGACGTCAACCTCGATCTATGCTTATACAAGAAATTTTATCAATCAATGACTAGATATACAATAATCAAATATTATAAAATTTCCTGAAAACCTTTAGGTGTTAATATCTTTAATATTTGCAAGTTATTGTTTAGCGCTAATTAGTTAGAATGTAACAAGTGGTGTACCAGAATTGAGATAATTAAGCCACACGAACAATCTTATTTAGATCTTTTTAATTTTTTAATTCTCTTTTGCTCTAATACTTCGTAAAATTAATCTTCATTAGCTACTACACTTCATAGAATAACAAGAGATAATTTTTCTTATATAACGTTTCATTCATAAAATCTATCATTAAAGTATATCTTCATAAAAATATCATTCCATACTAACGGTATATTTGGTGTCATACGAGATAACAGTTACCAGTGATGACATATGTAACTTTATAAAGATATCTCGTTTTATTATATATTAAAAGAATGTACTCATTGCTGCTATATTTCAGATGAAAAAAAGGCGGCAACGATTTTACAGTAAAATCGTTCGTTTACAACTGATTCATTTACATTTCATGATAATACTGTGCATTCTGAATATGCTATGATTTGGTTTAAAATAATAAATAGTCCATTCTTGCATACTATTGCTCCAGCTTTACTTGTATTTTCGATATTGGTATAAATAGAAAGACAATTAATGTCGTTCGAGTCTATTTTCGGATCATTTATATTACGTTTAATCCATATAGTTATCATATGAGACATAGTATCGTAAAATTTGGAAGAATAAAACGTTCGTACAGGAAGTACATTTTATAAGAACTCCAACAAATCTGCGTGTGCACCTAAAATACAAACTGATAGTGATAGTGATTGTTCATAAGTTTATATACATTATCTAATGTCAATCGAAGGTATCAATTCTTTTTCTCCATAAGAGTACTTTTTCATTTATATGTGTTCAAAAATACATGTGTTCAACCGTGAAGCATATGTCACCTACAACGAAAAAGAGTTTTCCTATACTTAATATTTCCTTTATATACCTATGAAAGTCTATTCTTCGCGTAGTATGAAATTATGAATAAATCTGGAATATTGTTCAATCTGAAAAGAAAAATAACTTATTGACATCATTCATTGATACGAGATTCAGAATGTTTGTTTTGTCTTGCAGAAAAAGAAGGCAGCCCTCCCTTTCTTTTAATGTGAAATAGAAAGCGAAAATTTGAAAACAGATTTTTTGGAAATTTACTTGCAAATATCGTTTTCAATATCGTGATTTTCTTCCCAATGGTACTGTACTTTCAAATTTTCCAGTATCCCTCTAAAAACAAAAAGTCGAACCTCGTTATTGTTAACGTAGGCATTACAAGGAAGCGAAGTATTAGAAAGCAGCTCCTTTTTATTATGGATTTCTCTATAATCATGTAAATAAGAAATTCCGGAAATTTTTTCCTCAAGAATTTAATTCTTGTGTTTTGATTGATAATTATTACACTGCATACTAACTTTTCGCATACTGTTCGCGTCTAACAGTTTCCTAATAATAACTACTTCAAAATTACATATGTTCTTGCACGAATTCAAAAGTACGTATGATACAATTACAATTGATTCTAAAATAATAATTATTTAAAGATATTAAGATACTAATTAAACGTTTCACTGTATTTCAAAATCTGGAACAACAAATTTTTATTTATAAAAAATGAAACTGTCTTTATATATTCTTTGTCACGATGCTATTTCTTATTACCGTGTCGACATTTTTTAAAATTCATTTTGTTATCTCTACGCAATATGAAAATTCATATACTGCTTAATATTTTTTGCATATTATCCATCCACCGCATGATATCTTCTGAAAAATCAAAATATTAATGTTATATTATTACAATGCTTCTTAAATATCAATTTTTGACAAATTTGAAATCCAATATATTTTGCACAATTATTATTTATCAAAAAATTCCAAGTTAGTAACTTTCTTTTCAAATGGCAAATAACATATACTTTGACTTACCTGTAAGTTTTTGTTCCTAATCATCATTTCCTCTTATAGAACATCATTATTGTTCTTATAATTACTACCAGTGTCATAGATATTGTAGTGGCTACAACTGAATTAATAGAAAATGATAAATAACTGTGTATAACACTAACACATAATTGTGTATAACAATGACACATAACTTTTACTTACATATCTGTCGATAAGGGATTACTTACTGTGATATCCTGTTGATGTTTCTTAAGGCACTTGATTAGGTGCGATACGGTATCATTCCTTATGGTATACTGTAGATAAGTATTTTAGAAAATAACAAGAATAAATCTAAATTATTCAGAGGTTCCAGTTTCGGCTTAGACATAAATACAGGACCATTTGCAAAGAAGAAAGGGTGCGTTTCTACAGCCTCGTTATAGTAACCATGAATACCAATCTCTGAATTACTGGTTACTAAACATAAATATCCTATAAAATTTAATATATTTCTTTAATTTTTAATACATACATGAGTTAGTAGTTCTAAATTATGAATCATCCTACCTGTGATATTACGCTTTTCCTTATAATATCATCACTCGAGTGAACAACATTAAGATCATGTAAACCATGTCATCCTATCTTACTGTGAAGATACTTAGTTATGTTATCTAACATTATAAAAATATCATCAAATTCAAGTCCTTTTATTCACATCACATGGCCACGACGATCTGGTTCTTCGTTATATAATGTTCTAAAATTTGTCGTATATATAGGATGTACAAACCGTGATATCAAGGTATCAGTTCTTCCTTCCCAAGGGACAGTTTCATTAAAATTCTGATAGAATTAAAAATTAATTATTAATATTCTAACAATCATATATGTTAAATACGTTATAGTCAACGATATATACCTGAGCGAATGTAGGGGTGATTCCTTGATAATTATAAATGTCATCAGCCCACATCATTGTGCCACTTCTTTGTACTCCAGCCTCTAGATTAACAGCCTAAACAAACATACGAAATTTTATAGAAGCTGTACAAAATATAGTATATATGCGCAATATTGAAGCGTTCAAGGGGATATAAAGGTAATGTACATCACATACACGTGTACTCTCATGCAACAAAATACAATTAGATTTAATAGTATAAGCTCTTTTATTCATCATAATAGATTGGAAATTTAAGTGTCTTACGAGGGTGAGTAAAAAGTTACCCGCTCTGTCGGTGTAGAATTTATTTTAAGCAATTGTCAAAAAAGACATACATCATTTTTTGACATAATCACTCGATTTCTGTATACACTTTGTCCATTTGCCGAAGGACCTTTGTATTTTCTCATTAAAAAATGTTTTGGGCTGAGCTGCGAACCACGAATGCATCGTCGTCTTCACCTTTTCATCAGCTTTTTCGGCATCCATCTCGCACAAACTTTTTAAAATCCAAATCTGTCGTGCACTATTGCATAAGCAGAGCCGTGGCTGATTTGCAAATGATTTGCCACATTATCCAGTGTCACTCGTCTATTCCATAGAGCATAAGTTCATGAGCACGTTCAACGTTGTCATCGTGGATGTGGACGGGCGTCCAGCTGTTTTTTCATAACACTTGTGCGATCTTCTTTGAACTTTTGTGCCCATTCAAACACACTTCGTGACAAAACACTTTCTCCATAATGTGCATTAAATCTTTGATAAATATAGGCATCAAACATAACCTCCGACCACAAGAAACGAATCACAGCATCCTGCACTGTTTTCCTGCAAATCACCATTGCAAAGCGCCATTACTCGCGCAACGGTCACAAACGAATTGACGTAACACAAAGAAACCTGCGCAGCAGCACTGAACAGATATTGACGTCATACGAAGAGTGCAGATGGATCAATACGATCGACAGAAGTTTTAACTATCTGGAGTGCGGATAAATTTTTACTGAGAGTCGTATAGGAATCTATAATCTGTAAGTACACCTTTGGCTGAATGGAAATTTCTCTTACATATAGTCAAAAATGCTGAAACTGTGTATTGAATTGGAAAGTGATAAAAAATAAGTGAAGTTTCGAGGTTGCATGTGATTGCATGAGTACACAGGACGTTTTTAGCGAATAAAAAATAATTTTGAAAGACACGAGACTTATCTTGTATTTTATGCACTCTCTGTGTCCGAATTTCCAGAAGCTCTCTATCTTATGAAGTGTTTTAGATTAGCCGGAAAATTTTGTACGTACGTACAAGAAGTATACGATCTAAGTGGAATATTCCATTATTCTCTTGATACAACAGAAACGAAATTTACAGAACTTCTCAGAAAGTTGGTTTATTATTACCAAATTTATAGAATTAATATACGTTTATCATCTTTACATACCTAAGTCGTGGAGGTTTATCGTGCGTAAAAAATTAGTGTCGTTTCAAAGTTACATTTCGTACATTTTAAGCCTATAATTTGTAACGTACAAAACAATGTAAATTTGAGCTGTTTCTTATCTCCACAATAAGAAAATCCAACTTTACGTTTTTTACACAATGATATTTATGGAACAGTAATATCATATTATTGCATCGCTTGGAGAATGAAGTCAAGGTACGATGTGACCCTAGTATAAACGCTGGGATACCCAGCTGTGCCGCACTTATAAGCATAAGACACAATACCTATTAAATACGAGGTTAATTCATGTTGTATCAGCAGTGGTCCGCCGCGGTCAGCCTGAAAGGATCGTTAAATTTTTAATCAAAGATACTGAAATATATCGATCGAATTGTATTGAAATTATACTTATATACAGTAATAATCTTCTATTGATTTGTGTATTGAAATACTCCAATTTATAACGTACATGTTATATGTATTTTGAGCAAAACTAAGATTAGAAGGAAATTAGATTAAATACCATAACGAGGTGTGAGAAGTGGGCAAAACTATTAAATTGTGTTTATCTATTATTTTTAATGTTTAAGACGTCGATTTGATGTTAATTCGAATCGACGTGTCTTCAGATACCGTATAGTTTGTAGTAACTCAGTAACTTAATTACCGTACAAGAATCCTCTCCACCCTGAGCATGTTCGGCGCATATTATACCATCAGTGATATCAGGTGCATTAGGAAATTTGGAATAAGCTATTTTGCATTCGGCGTTCTTAATCACTGGCATTTGTACTTCCATTAATGCATTACGTCGTGGTCGTCCTACGAAGAAAATAAGAAAGATATTTAAGACTGGAACTATTTAATTTTATTATAAAATTGATATCACTTACTATATCTTAATGCTCCCGATCCAGCAACAAGGGGGTTATAGCCGACGAAGTTGCTCTTTCGTAGGGGCTCTTTCGTACAAATGGGATATACGTACCCTGAAAAATAAAAAAATAAATGAAAATGCAGGAAACGAATGACCAAAAGTATGAGAAAGAATTATACACGCTTTATGACACAATATATGTGTACAGTAAGAAATTTCAGGATATGATACTTCAGTAATACTCAATAGCATATATATATATATATATTTGAGGACTTACTCGAAAATGGCACCTCCTCCACCAATCTAAGAATGACAATATTATGATTGTGTATGTTTTCTATTCCATCCATATGTGCACAATGTGCTGCGGTCAAAACATGCCTAGCCGATATCAGGGAACCTCCGCATTTCCATAGTGGTTTGTCTGGGTTTCGGGGATTACGAAAACCTAATGCAACGATCCATGGCCAAGCGCCTAAAATGCAATAGTCATAGTTGTGAATATACATAATTTTTTCTCACATAACGGGTAACAACGATTATTACCTATTCGATATTCGATCATACAGCAGACGATAAGTACATACGTACAAATACTCTGAAATAGAGATTTGATAAAGACAGAAATTAAATTTTTATTCCAGTGGAATACAAATTATTAAATAATTCTATATAATTTCTATTTGAACTATACTGAACTATAAAGTTCAAACGTGTAATTTCTGCCCTAACAGTTTTTGATCTCTATCCATATTATTACTCCTATATCAATTTTTTATTTCAAGCAAAAAGATACTCTTCCTAACATGAAGTAAAAGAAAGAAATAATTCAAGTTAATAAGTAAAGTTACTACCGATAAAATCATAGCATTATTATTTAGTCTAATTGAAATGTACATTGATGTGCTGTTTAATGCCTTTAAAGTTCATTCTTTGCAGTAAATGGCTTATTATTAATCGGAAAGAAAGACATAAAACGTACCAAGTTCAGCTGGTTTACCATCGACCACCCTGGTATGAGAGACGTTGCTAAAACCACAGTATGGTGGTCGCAAAGCCTTATACTTATACACAGTTTTTATTAAAATTTCTCTCTTCTCTTTGTTTGGATCGTTCGGACAGCAAACGATCGTAACATTGCCCTGGTATCTGCACACTGATCGTCTATAAAAATCGGTGGCTGTACGGTACTGTATCTGCCATATTTCTTGCAGAGGTTTACATTTTCTGTAGTCAAGGCACCTGCCTTCTTGATTGTCCGGTGTGGTACATTCTGGATCAAACAATTTTAAAACATTTATACAGTTCAAAGATGCGTAAGAAAGCGACACCGATTACTCAACTTTCGAAGTAAAAGGCCGATCAAGTCCACCGGATTGCCCTACAGACACGTATTAATCCGTAAGAGTTAGTCATCATGTTGATAATAATTATCTAAAGAAACTTTTCACGTGAAAATATAAAATTTTAATTGATTAGATATTGTGTTAGCCATACTTAAGAAAGAAAATGAAAATGAATGAAATGAAAGAAAAGGACTACCTTCAACCTCATGTTTTAAATAAACACTTTGTCAGTTTTGCGGTAAATAAATTCTTAGGAATTCAGGACAGTTTTTAGTGAATCATTTTGTTTCGACCGTTCGCGGAGAGACGCGATCGCGAGATAGCACGTCAACGAGAGTTGTAAGTTCCCGTTACGATTAAATAATCGACGCCACGAACTGATCGATCCCCTTATTTCGATTATGATAATAAGGGTAGTTCAACGAAATTCCACAGAATTAACACAAATAAATTAATGTTTATTTCAACAACTTATTAACTAGAAAGATATAAATGGAACAAAAAAAATGTAACTGCGTTTTGGTTGATAAGTAATGCGCGACATACCACATGTGTTGACGGTTCGACATCTCGAAAAGTTCTGAACGCCTTTCGATTTTTTTCGTTTTTTCTGGAAGGCGACCCCCACTACGTTCGGATCACGCCACATTCTTTTACGCGAGGTAAAATACGGGCCACGAGTCGACGTTTCTGGAAGTCGCCCTGCTTAATGAACCATGCGCTTGCCACTACAATGTTTGTTTGCCGGGCAGACACGACGATCCGTCTGCGACATTATAGTGCCGCGATCGATAGTTAAGAATATGACCTATGGTAAGCCGCATGGCGTAACATTCTCCCCCCGTTGAGAGGGTACCGATCAAACTAGGGAGGTGTGGTTGAAGTTCCCATCTTATTTCGTCTCGGTGGCTAGTTGTTCGGGTTTCTCGAGATCGGGTTGAATTGGCAGTGGGACAAGCCTTTTGACGCCCCGATCCAAAATGCTCTTTGCCGTCTGAACTGTAGCTGTCCGGATGACACCATCGGCGCCTGGATGAATCTTGATAACTCGGCCCAGAGGCCAATGCATGGAGGGAACGTTGTCCTCTCTGAGGATGACGATTGTGCCCTTTTGGATGCTGTGTCCACCCTTGCTCCATTTATTGCGGTTGGTTAGCTCGTTCAAATACTCCTTATGCCAGCGGTTCCAAAAATGTTGTTTAAGCTGTTGGATATGCTGCCATTTGGAGAGTCGGTTCGATGGAATGTCCTTGAAATCTCGATCACGTAAGCACATTAATGAATCGCCAATGAGGAAATGTCCGGGAGTGAGGGCTAGGAGATCATTTGGATCGGTGGAGATAGAAGTTAGAGGGCGGGAATTGAGGACTGCTTCTATTTCTATGATAAGAGTATTACGGTGTTAAGCTCATATGTTTCTGTTTCTCCACTCGCGCTGCGCCATAATATCCTTTGATATTTCCGATCCTCTGGTCGTACGAGGAATTGCCGATACAGGAATTTTCTCGATGTCGCCAGTGAGTACGTACTGATGAGCGCGGAATCTAATTAATATGCAAAATAAATTGTGAATTGATTCGAGAATATAGGATTTCCCCATTTTCATGATTATCGTGATTTTTGTATAAATATATTTTTTAAGATACTAATAATTAGGTACTTATAAATTAGTATTATCAATTATTTTGCATTTATAATTCCGCCTCTAGTATAAGTGTTAATTGAAAACTAACTTTATGTTTGAAAAAGTACTAGCAAAGTCGTTGAGTAACAAGCCACTGATGCTAACACAAATAGCATTGTCGTAATTAAATATTTCTAAATATTCATTTTTCATTTTGAACCTGTAGAAACAATTTATTATATATACTATTAGCTAAGTAATTGCATATTTAATTAAGTCGAAATATAAAACTTAGTTATTTTAATAATTTAAAAAATAAAAAACTGACAAACATTTCAATTTAATTTATGGTTGGAACAAAAGACAGTTATTCTTCATTAATTGAAATATTGCAATGCAGAGTACTTTCCAAAATACGCCGAGAGTATTCCTGATGGTGAAACGAGCGTTGCTTCATCGAACGCAGCTAAAGAAAACAACATCTATGTAGTTGGTGGTACGATGCCTGAAATAGAGGGCGCTAAATTGTACAATACCTGTACTATTTGGGGTCCCGATGGAACTTTGATAGCAAAACACCGAAAGGTAAGTAATATATTCCTTTATGGCTTTGAATTTGAAAATATTGGGGCGAAGAAAGTGACTCTATCTAGGAATAATTTAGGAATATACATATGTACATACGTATACTATAACCAATTCTATAATTTACGGTTTATAAAATACGTTATGATACGGGAAACGCCCATTTTTGTTGTAATGTGTTTGTGTTGTATAAATTTTTCACATACTTAAAATATTATTATACTTATTTTTTCTCCTTTTTAAACATTATTAAATGATAGGATTTTTTAATAAAAGAAAGTGATAAAAACGCTGTCAGTTATTAAATAAAAAATAATTAAAGTTTAGGAGTTGGTAACTTTGATATTAAATTACAAAAGTTGCAGCAATAGAATTAGCGACTACATTTTTATGTTATTAGGTACATCTATTCGACATCGACATTCCTAATAAGATTACTTTTCGAGAGAGTGATTCACTCAGTCCTGGTAACTCCCTAACGACGTTCGATGTGAAGGGCTGCAAAATAGGTATTGGCATTTGCTATGATATTAGATTCGAGGAAATGGCACGCATTTATCGGAACAAAGGTACAGTAACTTAATCGATCAATACTTAACTAGCAAAAAATTAAATATCTTTCTTAAATATATTCTATATAAAATTAATATAATCTGTAACTCTGTATAAAAAGAAGCTTAATTTAAAAAACCAGTATATTTGCTGAAAATGAAACAAATAAAAGAATTAAAAGCACAATAAGAGGACTGTCCTCGCATATTCAGAAATGATGGAATGTGAACCGTGCAACTACGAAGTTAATTGGTATTCGGTGGCTTCATATTTCCTGCTTCTCTGGGTTAGGTTGCCAAATGCTGATATATCCAGCGGCATTCAATATGACCACTGGACCACTGCACTGGTCATTACTTCAGCGTTTCAGAGCGAATGATAATCAATTATACGTTGCCTGCATATCACCGGCTCGTGTTCCTTAAGCAAGTTACGTCGCATGGGGACATACACAGTTGACCAATCCCTGGGGAAAGATTCTTTACGATTTGGAAACTCAAGAGAATATGGCAGTCACCGATATCGGTAATTTACAGCTTAAAATTAAAAGCGAGAGATCCATGATGTAATTAATTTTTAGTCTCGTTAATTTATCGATTTAGCCATCTTCCTCTGTATTTGTTGAATTTATTAGTAAGCATTACTTATTACTTCGTATGTTTCTTTTTTCTATCAGATCTAAAAGTTGTTGAGGAAGTAAGGGCTCAGATACCTACATTTTCTCAGAGACGTACAGATTTGTACGACACTGTCTGTAAGAAGGAGTAACTCTACACTAAAACAGAAAATGTTTTTTTATAATATTTCTACTACGATATCCTTTTTTTGTGAATTATTACTAATTTCTTATCATTTGTACTAAATGAATGACTCAATTAAGAAAACCAAAACGTTATAAATAATAATCTGTATATCTTGTGTATCAACATGTAATTGGATATTATAATAATATAGGAATGCTATAATAATATAGGATAATAATATAGGAGAATAGTAATATAGAAAAAAACTACATGCTTTTAAACACCTTTAATATCGATCACATAAATTGTTATAATTCACAATGATTACGCATACATAAAAGACCCCTTGATAGTAAAATTTACGATCAAAAGGCAATTACGTATCGTTTAACAACATTTAATTTATAACACCTTTTAAACATTTAGACAGATTAACACATAACACTTCTTATATAGAAACATCAATTCGAAGTTATCAGCTTGGAGAAATTGGTCGATTAATACCTGTAGATTGTCTGTCTCGATGAAAGACTTAAAGAGAGCAAAAACATGATAATGCCGCTAATATAATATTCCTTCTTTCTTGTATCTGTCTGCCTCTCAGGTCGATTTACTAATTACAATAAGTAATTTCGCCTTCTTTGCGCTCTCTTTTAACGCATTCGAGACCGAAAGAAATTCATATCAGTCAGTAGGCAAGGGTATAATATACATATTTTATATATAACTTACGTAGTAATGTATATATCATGTTAATTTCATATTTTTTTCAATATAGAATTATTATATATATATATTTAACTGTACATAATACATTATAGAATAACATAGTATATAATTTTATATTTTAAAAATATGAGGCATACTATTTAAGATTGTCATCGATTTAAAATCAAAGTATGAAAAGAATACCCTGGAGAGAGTAAAACACAGAATCATTCTAACTAAACATTCAGATCGTACCGACACCTAGGTATCGTCTTACAATTAAATCTCGGTCTCGAATGGATTAAAATGAAATACATACTTGCAGCTTCAACATCTTCAATATCGAGAAGATTCAAACTTTACAAATAAATGTAAATTGCGATGTAAAACAACGCGATGTAAAAAGGGAAAAAGGAGGAAAGAAGGAACAGGGAAGCAAAGAGAAGAAACGAATTTTTCATTTTCTCTTGCCAGGAATATAAGATGCTAAGTAATCTTCCTAAGTAATCTCCTCCAGCTTTTTCTAGTTTGATCAATAATTATTAGTACATGTTAGGAAAACAAATAGAATTTTTGTTCTCAAGCGAGGTATAATCTAAATTTTGTATGTACACAAAAATGTTAAATATCTGTAATAAACATGGTATAATCAATTTTTTTACATAAAATTATATTGTATAGGCTATTGTTATTTAAACATTTTAAATTGGATGAAGAAAAAAAATGACGCAAATAAAACGTAGGACATTTTAATTAAAGAGACTAATATAGAGATTTATCTACTTAACTGTGATTAAATCATCTCCACTTAACGCTCTACCTCTTCTATTAATTATGCTTCGTTAAACTATGATTACAGAGGATGGGTTTTTTGATAAAATGACATTCTGACAAATATATATAGATCGATATATATAGATATAGATAGACAAATATATAGATTCTTACAACAGTAGTTATGAATGAACAGTAGTTATTGTATCAATTCCGTTCTTCAGAAGCTTCATTTGTGAAAAGACAATTCGCCAGAATATGGATTCACTGTAGTTATAGCTATAGGATTTCAATCTAGTTGACAGACTTGCTTTACGTAGAGAATATCTGTCTCTTGTTCTACCTTATCGCGATTCTCTCCTCATCTTATACGCTTTGTCGAGCAAAGTAATATTGGCATATATCTCGGCTCTGGTTACAATCATTAGTTTCCGCCTAAACGGTTAGAATCACATAGCTCGCGCTCTACTCTCGTTTATTCAACATTCAGGCCATATGGTCGCATGCGACGAGTTTTATGTTAATTCCGACCGATTACAATACCTTTCTTTCGTTTACAAGGAACGACGAGACTGGCAGTTGCGTGATTTCCAATGCAAAAGCCGCGATATCTGCACGATAACCTAACCTCAACCGATTTTGTTGTACTATTCTTACGTGGACTTCGTTTGTACCACTTTCGTAACAAAAATAGAATACGTAGAACACAGCATTCCGTTATGCGATATTGTCGATTCCTAACATCCGAAAAATCAGAGATAATTTTTTCCCTACAGTTGTACATTTGTGTGAAAAATTACGAACGTAAAGTTGTTTGGTGCATGCACAGTCCTCCCCTCCGCTGCATTTGCGTGGACATGCTAGAAAGATTCACTTTTCCACGGTGAAACTGTATGTATTATAATTTCATTTTTACAAAGGTCGAACATCCTACTATGCATAAATTTAATATTAATATAAGCAGGTTTCGTGTTAAGTATTACATCTGACGTATAAGCACACGTGTGTACGAGCCTTGGTTTTAAATGTCTTATAGTAGACACCGAAAAGATTATTCAGTTGGATATCTGACTCAATATCAATATTTTACTAGGAGATAACATGTTAAGAACACGTTGGTGGATGGCATGGGAGATGATGAATGAAGACATACTTCTGTGAGATACATAAAATAGTAGTCAGAACGTATTTTGGCGCTTGGGGACAGCAACAGCTTTTTTTTTTTTTTTTATTTATTTGTTGGAATTACAATCAATTCTCGCGTTGAGAATTTTCAGTAATTTTTCTGGCGTGGCGCAGTGACATGGCTGTTTATTTACAATAAGTTAATACTTATTATAGATAGGTATAATTTATAAGTATTATAAGTAAGTGCATTAGCTTAATTTGGATAATTAAATGAATCTAACGTTTAGGTCTAGCGGGTAGTGCCTCTTCAGCCTGCGAATCTGGTCCGTCGTATCGAGTAGTCCAGTGATTAGGGGGTTTCGGTGTTTCTTGACTCTTTTGCTATATCTGTCGCTATATTTTGCTATTTCCTCTTTGACTGTAGGTATCTTGAGGTCGCGATGGATGGTTTCGTTGGTAACATACCAAGGTGCGTCTATTAAGGCTCTTAGCGTTTTCGATTGGAATCGTTGTAGTATTTCGATGTTGGAGTTACTTGCTGTTCCCCATCGCTTCCTATATCCCTATATTCCGTACTTGCTTCGCTTGGTACTTTTATAATTTTCGCAGTTACAATAAAAAATTTAATTCTTAACAGATTAAAGATTTAACCTCTTGCTTTATAGTGTACAATAATTTTTTTTTTTTTTTTTTTTTTTTTTTTTTGTATAGGTTATGTGATCCATAGTTTGGGTAAGCAGTACACACACACACACACACACACACACACACACACACACACACACACACACACACACACACACACACACACACACACACACACACACACACACACACACACATTTACGTGACAAGCTTTCATTTCAATCTATAATTGAGATTAATATTTTATCAGTTTCTGTTCGTAACAACATCGAAGTAGTCAATAAGTTTGAAGAGTATAATTAAGGAAGCTATGAAGCAAGAGGTTAAGAACAAATTCTGAAAGAGTTTATGTACAACTCAGTAGTACTGCTTTACATTACTTTGCGAATTACTTTTCAAGCATAAAAATAGTTTAACAGCCACTTATAGTTACTTCCTTACCATTACATTCATTAAATTCGTTTGATTTTGTAAACTAAATAACCACGCTGACCAGTCTCTTATTTAAAATAGAATTATTTTGTCATATATCCAACAGTTTACTTTCTCTTCGTAAATATTATTAATAATTTTATCAATTTCGTATACTTCCATCCTTCGTATAAGTGACAATAAATCAGAAGAGCTTCATAGCAATATTGAACAACATACAGTCAACTACAGCACCATTAGATACATCCACCATACAGTCAACTACAACACCATTAGATAACAGCAATACAATAGATTATTATTTTCTACGTGTCATTGATTCATCATCATCATTTTCCATTTTTTTAGCATATGTAAAAACGTATCTGACGTAATCTTACCTCGCTCTTTGAGTACAAAAATCCATTCAAATGAAACAAAGGGAAAAGAAATAAGAAAACAAACACTCACATACGAATCTTCATTACATAACTGTATGTACTCCTCGAGGTATAATTACTCAGACACGTTACAGCGTACCTTCTTCGTTCCCTGATGGCTGATGTTGATCGTTGACGTTTATAGTGAAAGAATTTCGTCAACGGCGCCATCTGGATCCCTGTTGAAAAATTAAACTAGCCGCAACAGCACCATTAAGCTCATCACCCAGAGTAGCTTTTGTTGCTGAGTCGTGGAGGAATTATTATCATCAACGACATAAACTTTACCAGTTCCGGTAATGTTCTTCATGTGATCCAGGCATTCGAACTCGCAACATCGCTTTCCAAGACGAAATTTTTTGCATGTCTGTAGTAAAAAGAAATCGAATCTGGTCCGTCGTATCGAGTAGTCCAGTGATTAGGGGGTTTCGGTGTTTGTTGACTCTTTTGCTATATCTGTCGCTATATTTTGCTATTTCCTCTTTGACTGTAGGTATCTTGAGGTCGCGATGGATGGTTTCGTTGGTAACATACCAAGGTGCGTCTATTAAGGCTCTTAGCGTTTTCGATTGGAATCGTTGTAGTATTTCGATGTTGGAGTTACTTGGACAGCAACAGCTGGTGATACTGTCATACACCTCCATTTATAAACTTTCGAAAATCGATGTGACCTTCAAACTTTAGTGTATTCTGTTTCACAGCACAAAATGTTTCCGAAACGTACGTTTATTGTTACAATAAACTTGACTAGTGGCTCTGAAATACTATCCTTGAAAAAACAATGGGGAAATTGGAGCAAAAGCAGAAGGAAATAAACAAAGACCTTGTTGGTTCGTAAAAATAAAATATGCTACAGGAAAAACTTTTTCCAACGGATTGAGATGCGACAAGCTTTAAAAGCTATGACGCGAATCGAGCGTTTGTCTACAAGAGCGCATTTTCGGTGGATATATATGTCGGAATGACATTGGGGATAGGGTTGTCGGTGTTTGAGGAGTCTTCATTGAAGGTAGCCATCGTTGCGGTGTAACGAAGATACGATTTATTGACACAGGTATGAATAACACAGGTTTGACAATCTACCACGGCGGTGAGACGTCCGCGACACTAGTGACAATGGTCTCCGGTTCGATAACGAATCCGCGGCCAACGGGATGACAGATGGGCGTTCTCGCTGAATCTAAGTCTGATTCGTAAAAATAATTGCTGAGCGTAAAGACGTTACTCTTTGGTCGACGGGAGCGCGTAAAAGAATGCCCGTCCCGTCCCGATGATGCCACAGAGGAAAACTATAATGGGGTGTGTCTAAGGACACGAGATCATCGGATTCGTCGAGGAAAGCCTTCGTTTAGGAAGTAAGGGAAATTGACGTTGCTGCTAATTGGTCAATCTCCATATCGGTGGTTAGAAAAAGATGGTAGCCGCCCTCGAGGGAAAGTTGCTAGTGGGAGACGCCGCTCGTTGAAAAATATGTCTCCCCTATCTTCCCGTAGTTGGGACAAAGACTGTTTGTCTGTTTGAAGGACTTTAGTTAACTAAACCTTAAGATTTATAACGGGCCCTCGGGCTAGCCGAACATGTACTGCGGAGACGCATCGACATCTGGCAATCATCTTACTCGAAGAATAGGGTCTGCGTGTGGCGAGCCACGGGACAGAAACCGTGGGAATGTTTACTGTCGCGTGTCGCCACGAATATTTCTTTTAAGGAGAGCTATAGAATTACTCCATACCTTTGTTAGGCAAAGCGTTCATCCCTTGACCGCGGCTACGTTGGGCGACAGACTGTCACCTCGAGCCAAAGCTCACCGTCACTAATCTCGAACAATTACAATCGGATTGAATAACTACAATAGTTTAGTTACAGTTATAGTAGACTTTAGATTGCAATGTTGCGGGGCTATCCAAAGGTTCCGGTGTCCTTTCATCTCCGACATATAGATATACATGTATATGTGACGAAATATACTAAAGCAATATTGACCCTTTGTCGCTGAAAGTATCAAACTACAAAACTTCCTTTCAAATTTTCAGAATAAGGAAATCAGGATCATGATAAATAATTGGAACATAATTAAAAATAATATATCTTCTCTATAAGATAATGAATACATTGGTTCATTTAATTTTTATGGATATTCAAACGCTTCTGTGAAATAAAACGTCAAGATTATAGAGTATAAAATTCATAGCTATGAAATAACTAAAACTCTGATGTATTATTAAAAATATACGTTAGGTTGTATGTAGTGATACATACAAAGATTACATGTACAAACCCATAATTAACACAATGCTACCGCAACCATTCTGCAATCTACCTTGCCCAAAACACTCTTCCAGTCACCTCCAAACTCTTCAATTCTCTCCACCTAACCACCCACAAACCATTCACAAACATGCAATTCTCGATAAAAGAAGAACTTATCGTCAGTTGTCCTTAACATCTCGTTCATTCATTTGGTCCCTATCCCCCTATTTCCTCCCACTGTGATGATCGCACTACATTTTTCCACGTCTCTATTCTATTCTCTGGATGACCTGAATTCTCGAGCAGTCGAGTGACGATTGATCTGTACAATTGATCGATTTCTTTTTACTACAGACATGCAAGAAATTCCGTGTTGGAGAGCGATATTGCGAGTTCGAGTGCCTGGACCATCTGAAGAACGTTACCAGAACTGGTATAGTTTATGTCGTTGATGATAAGAATTCCTCCACGACTCAGCAACAAGAGCTACTCTGGGTAATGAGCTTAATGGTGCTGTTGCGGCTATTTTAATTTTTCAACAAGGATCCAGATGGCGCCGTTGACGAAATTCTTTCATTATAAACGTCAACGATCAACATCAGCCATCAGGGAACGAAGAAGGTACGCTGTAACGTGTCTGAGTAATTATACCTCGAGGAGTACATACAGTTATGTAATGAAGATTCATATGTGAGTGTTTGTTTTCTTATTTCTTTTCCCTTTGTTTCATTTGAATGGATTTTTGTACTCAAAGAGCGAGGTAAGATTACGTCAGATACGTTTTTACATATGCTAAAAAAATGGAAAATGATGATGATGAATCAATGACACGTAGAAAATTATAATCTATTGTATTGCTGTTATCTAATGGTGTTGTAGTTGACTGTATGGTGGATGTATCTAATGGTGTTGTAGTTGACTGTATGTTGTTCAATATTGCTATGAAACTCTTCTGATTCATTGTCACTTATACGAAGGATGGAAGTATGCGAATTGGGAGAAGTCAGGTTGAGAGATGCAAGATTTATACGCTCGTTCTGTCAGTTATCCCAGTGTCTGTTACGCGATAGAAAATGAACGAACTGAATAATAAATGCATTATCGGCATGAAGATTGCTTGATGTAGGCCACCGCTTTTTTTCTATCCTTCCGATACCATTTTTCTTTTTTTTCTTTTTTTGCGAAACACTTTGCTAGTCGTGAGAAGCAGCAATTCCCTTCTGCGAATCAATTACGGTTCACGAGAAATTGTATTATAGCCTGGAACGTATTCAAATTATCTTCAATTATTCTCGGCTGTTTCCATTTCCATTCGTCTCTTACGTAAGTACTCGTTTGATGTACGTACATAGTGAGACAATAATCGTTAACACCTTTAATGTCTTCAGTATTATAGAATAAGACGCGAAAATACGTTGAAACCTGACTTTTAGATTCGCGAGACTCTATAAGGCTTCGAAAGTCTCTTGTTTCAGGCCGAATAAAAAATTGTAGATGAAGAATTACATTGCGAGGTCTGTTAAGGAAAATTTTAAATCGTATCGTTGTAATAGGATTATTTCAGCGAGGGAAATTACGTGTTGCGTGCGAAGCCACGAGCTTTCTTTCAGGCTAATATACATAATTGTCCTATCGAACTTTCCATCTAAACCGTTGCGCTCACACGTGGATTTTGCATTTCAATTTTCTTACTTACAGTCCAGTCCAGTGAGACCAAGTTAAATTTTTCAGCCCTCCGAGGTAGAATATGTTTTATAGAGAGACGTACAACGCCATGAAGGGGAGACAGATCAATAAATTGGGTTATCTTTAAATTACTGACAATCATTTCATCGACGCGGTTTCACCGACACCGAGTCCCCCGGCAACGTCTGTCAAAGCTTATTTACCGATACACTGAAATCAACCACAATCATTTTACCGACCTCTTCCTTTGCTGACAGTTATTATACTCGCTGTCATATGTTATCGTTGATTATACATCTTTATTTACAAATTCGTTCCTGTGTATAACGAAACAAAGGAAGAAACGAAAATGATACGTTTCATGACGCATTGTTAAATTATTAATTAACGAGAGTTACATATCTACATGAATGCTTTGAAATGTCAGTTATAATTCATGAAAATGGATACAAGCCATTTTACTATACATAAATAGAATTATAAAGACATGTTACGTACTAATGCTTTTACGAAATATATTTCTGTATACGTTTGACGTTTCTGTATTATTCCTTATGTGCTTTCTGCTCTTGTGTTTAGCTCGTCGGAAGTAAAAATACGTTAAGCGAATCAGCTAATCTATTCGAGCGTTTCAACGGCTCAGTCTTCTCTTATGCAACTACCAAAAGAGAAGATAAGTCTTTGGTTATACAACATTTCATAACGTCCAAAGTAACGGGGCACTAATTAGTTGCAACTTTAAGACAGACCAGATATCAGTCATCGTCCGTAAATACATTTATTACGATCGTTTAAAGTTTAAAGAAACACCGTTATAAAGTCGTAATACGAGACAAAGCGAAGAGAAAGTAAACTGTTGGATATATGACAAAATAATTCTATTTTAAATAAGAGACTGGTCAGCGTGGTTATTTTGTTTACAAAATCAAACGAATTTAATGAATGTAATGGTAAGGAAGTAACTATAAGTGGCTGTTAAACTATTTTTATGCTTGAAAAGTAATTCGCAAAGTAATGTAAAGCAGTACTACTGAGTTGTACATAACCTCTTTCAGAATTTGTTCTTAACCTCTTGCTTCATAACTTCCTTAATTATACTCTTCAAACTTATTGACTACTTCGATGTTGTTACGAACAGAAACTGATAAAATATTAATCTTAAATATAGATTGAAATGAAAGCTTGTCACGTAAATATATATATATGTACTACTTACTCAAACTATGGATCACATAACCTATAAAAAAAAAAAAAAAAAAAAAAAAATTATTGTACACTATAAAGCAAGAGGTTAAATCTTTAATCTGTTAAGAATTAAATTTTTTATTGTAACTGCGAAAATTATAAAAGTACCAAGCGAAGCAAGTACGGAATATATGCGGAATATGAATCGCTCAACGAACCAAAGAGCGGCTCAGTGACAAAATTAGTAAAGTAAAGACCACAAATATTACAACATTATATTCTACCACAAAATAATTCTCTATACAAAAAAGGTACACAACGAATCGATTTTTCACAACGATAAGAGTCAACAGAACCAATCAAGACCAGACGAGACTCTCATAAGACAACGATATCAGAGGGATCAAATCAGCGACTTCAATCTATGTTACAGAGTATAGTTATCAAGAAAAATTGCTCTTTTCATGAAAAGTATGGTAATGATACTCTTATAACACATTGTATATCTGACAGTCGGATGTGCCCGTGGCCATCGGAAATGTAAAGACGACGCTTTTAGAAAGTGATAGCGCCATCGCGTATTAAAAACGCGTTAGAAGAAGGACGGTTTCGCTATCCAAGGCGAATCGAAAAGTGTGCGTGTTGCGAGAATCAGAGTTGATCGAGACGTCGAAGCATAGAGTCGTTAGAATTGAGTTGCGAGTGTTGTCGAGTGTTAGAGTTGCTAGTGAGAGAGAGAGAGAGAGAGAGAGAGAGAGAGAGAGAGAGAGAGAGTTACCAAATAGTTGTCAAGTTATTTGTTGTAAATACGAGCGTTGCATTTAGTTTTCCTGTTAATCAAACATCGTTTCTCTGTCTAACTAATATCTGTATTTTCAATCCATTATTAATATATTCCGATATTACAAGTGGGGGCTCGTCCGGGATTGAATAAGACAGAGAAACGATACGATTTAACGGAGCTATTTCTGCGGGAGTAGAAAAGAATAGAATAAAATGGCAAACGTTGAAGACGAACGATTGTCGGGTGAAGAGGATTTGACGCTGGAGGAGCTGAGGAGTAAGCTCGCACAGATGAATCTGCCTATATCCGGTGCGAGATCAGTGCTGGTTGCCAGGTTGAACAGAGCGTGCAAACCTGGTCGATCTACTCCTAAGGATTCGAAGCGTGGCGAAGAACCAACAAACCAGCGAGATCTAAGAAGCAAGCAGAGAGCCGAACGCAGTCAAGAGGGAGAGGAAGACCTCGAGAAGCTGAGGACGAAAGAGCTGAGAGCGCGTCTCGTTAGCTTGGGGTTGAAGGTAACGGGAAGAAAATCCGAACTACGCGCGCGGCTACAGGCGGCCCTAGAAGGAGACGATGTATCGTCGGAAGAAGAGAGCTCCGACGAAAGTGAAGGCGAGGACGATAAACAAGGCGCGCGAGAATACAGGAGAGGCACGCGAGCGGTGTATCAGGACCGCGATGAGTAGCAGCAGAAGGTATGCGTCGGTTCGATGTTGAGTCTTAAAGACGTGGAAGACTCATTAGAGAAATTCAGCGGGGATGATCTGCTGAGGGTAAATCAGTGGGTGGAAGACTTCGAGGAAATGGCAGAAGTGTGGGGTTGGTCAGACGCCCACATGGTGGCCTATGCTAAGAAATTACTCGCAGGCTCCGCTCAAGCCTTCGTACGACAAAAACGATGCGCGAAGTCCTGGGCAAAGCTAAAAAAGGCGTTGAGGAATGAGTTTGAAAATGTAGTAAGCGACCAACAGATACATGGCGAGTTATCCCATAGAAAGAAGAAAGCAGATGAGAGTCTGCAACAATATATGTATCACATGTGCGGGATTGCAAAACAAGGAAGGGTTGATACGCAATCCTTGATAGACTACATTATTCAAGGCATTCCCGACGAGGTCGCGAACAAGACTGTGCTATACGGAGCCAGGAATATCGAGCAATTAAAAGAGCGTTTCAGGCGCTACGAAGCGATAAAAAGAGATATGGAGATGAGGACGAAATTTGAGGAGCCGAAGAGTAACAGGGTAAAGCCGGTGGCGAAGCTGTCCGAAACCGAGAGGAACAAGGAACCCGGTCGATCTGGAGATGCGAGGAAGACGCGATGCTACAATTGCTTCAAATGTAGGGAGTACGGACACATCGCATCAAGTTGCGACAATTTGGGTGAGCCCTCAAAAAAAGTTTACAGCGTGTTTCGGTCGTTACAAACAAGGCGTGGTAAGGATGTTAAGATGGAAAATTTCAAATTGAGCGCGTTGATAGACACCGGTAGTGAGCTGACTCTAATGCGAGCAGATCAGCATGTGAAAATCGGAGCGCCCAGATTAAGTCGGGAAATCGTTGGATTTGGCGGTGTCGGTTCCGGAAGGAATTTTACGCTCGGGAAATTTTCCACGAACATTATTATAGACAATGAGTCGTACTGTATAACCATACACGTAGTTCCAGACACAGTGATGCAACATTCGCTTATTATTGGCGCAGACTTTTTGGACACTGTTGAAATAAGTATAAAAGGGGGAGAATCTTTTATTAGTAGAATAAAGGACGAAAATCCCGATGAGTGTCCGGAAGTCCTCAAGATAGATGTAGAGACACAGGCGAGTGAGATAGATTTGTCACACGTTAAGGACATGCAACATAGGCTAAAAAGAGATTTGAAGAGAACCAAAGCATTGCTAAGAGACGCTCAAACGATGCTGGAGAGATCGAAAGGTGACTCGACGGGTAAAGCAGCTTTACGACAGCTGAAGAACCAGTTAGAAGATGCAGAATGCGCTAGAGCAGTTGCAGTTAAAGCGAAACAGGCACTGGAGCAAGAACCGAATGAGACGCAGGCTTCGTTGCAGGAAGTACTGCGGCAACGTTCCGAAGCAGAAGATCGTGTTAATGTAGCTAGTCGCGAACGAACTGAGCTACTGTCGCAATTGGAAGAAAATAAAGAAGAGTTAGCAGAAGTTTTGAAGAAGTATCGGGCAGCTGTGCAGCAAGTGTCGGAGGAACGGAGAATAGTGGCAAGACACGTGGTGATTGGTAAAGTGGACCAAGAGATGGTGTCCTCGTCGGATTCTTGCGGCCAGCAGGAGGACTTAGCGAACATCACGAGGAGGAAGAATCTGGCTAAGGATGTTGTTGATGATATTTGCGAATTTACTGAGAAGGATAGCGTTGCGGGTGCGAGGGTTGTTTCAAGTTTTCGGATAGACTCGAAGAGAGTGAATGCAAGGCGAACGAAAAGACAAGGGAAGTCGCACGTGCGGAATCCCTACAATAATATCGATATACAGAGGATGTGGATGACGAGGACGACGATGGGATTGTCGAGGACACGATGAACGTGAAGACCTTCGAAAAAGAAGAGATCATAGTCTCGGTAGATGGTAAGTTGTTAACGTCTTCCATGTACGAACCGAGCCTACGAAAATGTCACGATGCTGCCACGACGATCAAAGCCCCTGACAAGAGTGAAATGGGTAAACAAACAACGGAGAGGAAGATAGAGGAAGAGCGAAAGAGGAGCAGTAGCATCGAGGACGAACAGGCCGCGGTGTTCCAAGAGGAACGAGATCAGCTGCGTGCGGACGCAAAGAGACGGATTGAGGAGATCCAAATCCGAAACAAGCGGGCGTATAACAGGAGACGCAAGAAGGCGACAGCATACAGGACGGGAGATCTAGTGGCAATCGAGAGGATGCAGAGGGGTCCCGGGCTAAAGCTGCATCCGAAGTTTCTTGGACCGTATCGGGTGATAAAAGTCCTGCGAAATGACCGATGCATAGTGCAGCGAGAGGGGGAGCACGAAGGGCCACGTACAACTTCCACGGCAGCCGATCACATGAAATGGTGGAATGCTGACGATAGTGATGTAAGTGCGAGCGGCGCTGATGAGCACATCTGAGGGCAGATGTGATTGTCAGGAAAGGCCGATTGTAATATCGTAGAATAGCTTTGATTGGAGATCGGCTGAAAATAGAAAAACCGTGTACGTCGTGTTTCTGTGGTTCGTTTACATTTAAGAGTGCCTACGTGACTAAAGGCACGTAGTTGGTAGTTCTTACATAGGTATGAGGGAAACAATAGACAACGTTAGAAGAAGGACGGTTTCGCTATCCAAAGCGAATCGAAAAGTGTGCGTGTTGCGAGAATCAGAGTTGATCGAGACGTCGAAGCATAGAGTCGTTAGAATTGAGTTGCGAGTGTTGTCGAGTGTTAGAGTTGCTAGTGAGAGAGAGAGAGAGAGAGAGAGAGAGAGAGAGAGAGAGAGAGAGAGAGAGAGAGAGTTACCAAATAGTTGTCAAGTTATTTGTTGTAAATACGAGCGTTGCATTTAGTTTTCCTGTTAATCAAACATCGTTTCTCTGTCTAACTAATATCTGTATTTTCAATCCATTATTAATAAATTATAATTAATCGAACAAAATTACACCTTTAATATATTCCGATATTACATTACCGTGATGTAATATTTATCATGCTTATTTTGTACGTAAAACGAATCGTTGGAATATTCCCGAAGCTAACGAAGCATTTCCCAAAAGTTAAACCGAAGAGATTAACGCGAATAGTTAAGTGAAATTTTTCCATTAACTTGCTGACCAACCGGCAAATAAAAAATCATAAAAATTGTTTCAATGTGTTGAGGTCACGCATAACTTCTTTTTTCATTGACGATTACCAAACAGGTAAAATTTCGAAATTGTACGAAGGCCACGTGACCAGATCGTATTGGAATTTGAAGTGCATGGAAAAAGACAACTCGAAGTACAAACCTTGAGCTGTACTACTCGAAGTACAAACGTGAACTAATGGATGCAGAAAAGCAATTAACGCCAAACATCCGAACAGCATCTTGGAGCCCGTCATTGTTCTGAAATAAAAGAAGTGACGAATTAAAAAGACGCAGGACTAATAATAATAAAGGAAACTTAGTTCGTATTATAAATTGAATTTACATCAGAAAAGAAGCACGATCAAGCGAAACAGATCGTAGAAATGACAAATATCATCGATATACGTTTCAGTGTAATTTCACTTTTGAAAATTATTTAGTTTAATACGATCGTATTCATCGCTCCGAAACTTTCATTGTGCTGCAATTTGTGCTGCGTCTTTTTAATTTCTCTATCTTTCTGTGTTTTCGGAAAAATTACTTGAAAGATTAAGAATTGCTTGCCTTATTTTATTTTCGATTAGTTAGGATTTGATTATTCCAGGTAAGGTTTATTATTTATAACAGGTTTTATCACTTGTTTATTATTTAGGAGTTTGTTATTTTAGGATTAGTACCTTTTAGGATTTCTTATCCTTCGAGTTTCTGTTTCAGATATCTAGGTCTATTTCAAGATGTTTTATTACATTAGGATTATTTATTCGATTAAGATAATTTAAGAGTTTCACAATGTACAAAGAAATAATCGCGTGAAATTTAGATTTATGCTTTAAACGTATTAAACACGCGGTAATTTCAATGTCTATAGCCTCGAACGTGTTCTGATTAGTTGTGTCATTGTCTGTGACATTGAAATCACAAAAATCCATTGCAAGTGTGCTGTCATGCAATGTGGATGTAATTGGGTTTTTTGGGGTTAGGTTGGGGTTAGGTTGTATCATCTGATTTGTACAGTACTGTTTTAACGCAAGGACAGGAAAGTTATTATATATTTCCCGTCCATTATTTGAATCGTTGTGAAGTGTAACGAATTATATTCGATTCGAGGAGATGTTAATGAATTAGCCATTTCATATGTAATTACATGGAAATAAAAATCATTGCAAAAATAATTGATCTAATGACAACGGAATTTCCAATATTTTTTTGTTTCGTCACCTCTTTTTCGTAATATATCTTTTATAGGTACGTGATTTATTAATCGTTCGAATGGAAATAATTATTCGTATAATATTCAAACGATTCTAGCCATAAAATAAATTAAAACGATACCTGTCAATGATATGCAATCTGCGTATGACGTCAACCTCGATCTATGCTTATACAAGAAATTTTATCAATCAATGACTAGATATACAATAATCAAATATTATAAAATTTCCTGAAAACCTTTAGGTGTTAATATCTTTAATATTTGCAAGTTATTGTTTAGCGCTAATTAGTTAGAATGTAACAAGTGGTGTACCAGAATTGAGATAATTAAGCCACACGAACAATCTTATTTAGATCTTTTTAATTTTTTAATTCTCTTTTGCTCTAATACTTCGTAAAATTAATCTTCATTAGCTACTACACTTCATAGAATAACAAGAGATAATTTTTCTTATATAACGTTTCATTCATAAAATCTATCATTAAAGTATATCTTCATAAAAATATCATTCCATACTAACGGTATATTTGGTGTCATACGAGATAACAGTTACCAGTGATGACATATGTAACTTTATAAAGATATCTCGTTTTATTATATATTAAAAGAATGTACTCATTGCTGCTATATTTCAGATGAAAAAAAGGCGGCAACGATTTTACAGTAAAATCGTTCGTTTACAACTGATTCATTTACATTTCATGATAATACTGTGCATTCTGAATATGCTATGATTTGGTTTAAAATAATAAATAGTCCATTCTTGCATACTATTGCTCCAGCTTTACTTGTATTTTCGATATTGGTATAAATAGAAAGACAATTAATGTCGTTCGAGTCTATTTTCGGATCATTTATATTACGTTTAATCCATATAGTTATCATATGAGACATAGTATCGTAAAATTTGGAAGAATAAAACGTTCGTACAGGAAGTACATTTTATAAGAACTCCAACAAATCTGCGTGTGCACCTAAAATACAAACTGATAGTGATAGTGATTGTTCATAAGTTTATATACATTATCTAATGTCAATCGAAGGTATCAATTCTTTTTCTCCATAAGAGTACTTTTTCATTTATATGTGTTCAAAAATACATGTGTTCAACCGTGAAGCATATGTCACCTACAACGAAAAAGAGTTTTCCTATACTTAATATTTCCTTTATATACCTATGAAAGTCTATTCTTCGCGTAGTATGAAATTATGAATAAATCTGGAATATTGTTCAATCTGAAAAGAAAAATAACTTATTGACATCATTCATTGATACGAGATTCAGAATGTTTGTTTTGTCTTGCAGAAAAAGAAGGCAGCCCTCCCTTTCTTTTAATGTGAAATAGAAAGCGAAAATTTGAAAACAGATTTTTTGGAAATTTACTTGCAAATATCGTTTTCAATATCGTGATTTTCTTCCCAATGGTACTGTACTTTCAAATTTTCCAGTATCCCTCTAAAAACAAAAAGTCGAACCTCGTTATTGTTAACGTAGGCATTACAAGGAAGCGAAGTATTAGAAAGCAGCTCCTTTTTATTATGGATTTCTCTATAATCATGTAAATAAGAAATTCCGGAAATTTTTTCCTCAAGAATTTAATTCTTGTGTTTTGATTGATAATTATTACACTGCATACTAACTTTTCGCATACTGTTCGCGTCTAACAGTTTCCTAATAATAACTACTTCAAAATTACATATGTTCTTGCACGAATTCAAAAGTACGTATGATACAATTACAATTGATTCTAAAATAATAATTATTTAAAGATATTAAGATACTAATTAAACGTTTCACTGTATTTCAAAATCTGGAACAACAAATTTTTATTTATAAAAAATGAAACTGTCTTTATATATTCTTTGTCACGATGCTATTTCTTATTACCGTGTCGACATTTTTTAAAATTCATTTTGTTATCTCTACGCAATATGAAAATTCATATACTGCTTAATATTTTTTGCATATTATCCATCCACCGCATGATATCTTCTGAAAAATCAAAATATTAATGTTATATTATTACAATGCTTCTTAAATATCAATTTTTGACAAATTTGAAATCCAATATATTTTGCACAATTATTATTTATCAAAAAATTCCAAGTTAGTAACTTTCTTTTCAAATGGCAAATAACATATACTTTGACTTACCTGTAAGTTTTTGTTCCTAATCATCATTTCCTCTTATAGAACATCATTATTGTTCTTATAATTACTACCAGTGTCATAGATATTGTAGTGGCTACAACTGAATTAATAGAAAATGATAAATAACTGTGTATAACACTAACACATAATTGTGTATAACAATGACACATAACTTTTACTTACATATCTGTCGATAAGGGATTACTTACTGTGATATCCTGTTGATGTTTCTTAAGGCACTTGATTAGGTGCGATACGGTATCATTCCTTATGGTATACTGTAGATAAGTATTTTAGAAAATAACAAGAATAAATCTAAATTATTCAGAGGTTCCAGTTTCGGCTTAGACATAAATACAGGACCATTTGCAAAGAAGAAAGGGTGCGTTTCTACAGCCTCGTTATAGTAACCATGAATACCAATCTCTGAATTACTGGTTACTAAACATAAATATCCTATAAAATTTAATATATTTCTTTAATTTTTAATACATACATGAGTTAGTAGTTCTAAATTATGAATCATCCTACCTGTGATATTACGCTTTTCCTTATAATATCATCACTCGAGTGAACAACATTAAGATCATGTAAACCATGTCATCCTATCTTACTGTGAAGATACTTAGTTATGTTATCTAACATTATAAAAATATCATCAAATTCAAGTCCTTTTATTCACATCACATGGCCACGACGATCTGGTTCTTCGTTATATAATGTTCTAAAATTTGTCGTATATATAGGATGTACAAACCGTGATATCAAGGTATCAGTTCTTCCTTCCCAAGGGACAGTTTCATTAAAATTCTGATAGAATTAAAAATTAATTATTAATATTCTAACAATCATATATGTTAAATACGTTATAGTCAACGATATATACCTGAGCGAATGTAGGGGTGATTCCTTGATAATTATAAATGTCATCAGCCCACATCATTGTGCCACTTCTTTGTACTCCAGCCTCTAGATTAACAGCCTAAACAAACATACGAAATTTTATAGAAGCTGTACAAAATATAGTATATATGCGCAATATTGAAGCGTTCAAGGGGATATAAAGGTAATGTACATCACATACACGTGTACTCTCATGCAACAAAATACAATTAGATTTAATAGTATAAGCTCTTTTATTCATCATAATAGATTGGAAATTTAAGTGTCTTACGAGGGTGAGTAAAAAGTTACCCGCTCTGTCGGTGTAGAATTTATTTTAAGCAATTGTCAAAAAAGACATACATCATTTTTTGACATAATCACTCGATTTCTGTATACACTTTGTCCATTTGCCGAAGGACCTTTGTATTTTCTCATTAAAAAATGTTTTGGGCTGAGCTGCGAACCACGAATGCATCGTCGTCTTCACCTTTTCATCAGCTTTTTCGGCATCCATCTCGCACAAACTTTTTAAAATCCAAATCTGTCGTGCACTATTGCATAAGCAGAGCCGTGGCTGATTTGCAAATGATTTGCCACATTATCCAGTGTCACTCGTCTATTCCATAGAGCATAAGTTCATGAGCACGTTCAACGTTGTCATCGTGGATGTGGACGGGCGTCCAGCTGTTTTTTCATAACACTTGTGCGATCTTCTTTGAACTTTTGTGCCCATTCAAACACACTTCGTGACAAAACACTTTCTCCATAATGTGCATTAAATCTTTGATAAATATAGGCATCAAACATAACCTCCGACCACAAGAAACGAATCACAGCATCCTGCACTGTTTTCCTGCAAATCACCATTGCAAAGCGCCATTACTCGCGCAACGGTCACAAACGAATTGACGTAACACAAAGAAACCTGCGCAGCAGCACTGAACAGATATTGACGTCATACGAAGAGTGCAGATGGATCAATACGGTCGACAGAAGTTTTAACTATCTGGAGTGCGGATAAATTTTTACTGAGAGTCGTATAGGAATCTATAATCTGTAAGTACACCTTTGGCTGAATGGAAATTTCTCTTACATATAGTCAAAAATGCTGAAACTGTGTATTGAATTGGAAAGTGATAAAAAATAAGTGAAGTTTCGAGGTTGCATGTGATTGCATGAGTACACAGGACGTTTTTAGCGAATAAAAAATAATTTTGAAAGACACGAGACTTATCTTGTATTTTATGCACTCTCTGTGTCCGAATTTCCAGAAGCTCTCTATCTTATGAAGTGTTTTAGATTAGCCGGAAAATTTTGTACGTACGTACAAGAAGTATACGATCTAAGTGGAATATTCCATTATTCTCTTGATACAACAGAAACGAAATTTACAGAACTTCTCAGAAAGTTGGTTTATTATTACCAAATTTATAGAATTAATATACGTTTATCATCTTTACATACCTAAGTCGTGGAGGTTTATCGTGCGTAAAAAATTAGTGTCGTTTCAAAGTTACATTTCGTACATTTTAAGCCTATAATTTGTAACGTACAAAACAATGTAAATTTGAGCTGTTTCTTATCTCCACAATAAGAAAATCCAACTTTACGTTTTTTACACAATGATATTTATGGAACAGTAATATCATATTATTGCATCGCTTGGAGAATGAAGTCAAGGTACGATGTGACCCTAGTATAAACGCTGGGATACCCAGCTGTGCCGCACTTATAAGCATAAGACACAATACCTATTAAATACGAGGTTAATTCATGTTGTATCAGCAGTGGTCCGCCGCGGTCAGCCTGAAAGGATCGTTAAATTTTTAATCAAAGATACTGAAATATATCGATCGAATTGTATTGAAATTATACTTATATACAGTAATAATCTTCTATTGATTTGTGTATTGAAATACTCCAATTTATAACGTACATGTTATATGTATTTTGAGCAAAACTAAGATTAGAAGGAAATTAGATTAAATACCATAACGAGGTGTGAGAAGTGGGCAAAACTATTAAATTGTGTTTATCTATTATTTTTAATGTTTAAGACGTCGATTTGATGTTAATTCGAATCGACGTGTCTTCAGATACCGTATAGTTTGTAGTAACTCTGTAACTTAATTACCGTACAAGAATCCTCTCCACCCTGAGCATGTTCGGCGCATATTATACCATCAGTGATATCAGGTGCATTAGGAAATTTGGAATAAGCTATTTTGCATTCGGCGTTCTTAATCACTGGCATTTGTACTTCCATTAATGCATTACGTCGTGGTCGTCCTACGAAGAAAATAAGAAAGATATTTAAGACTGGAACTATTTAATTTTATTATAAAATTGATATCACTTACTATATCTTAATGCTCCCGATCCAGCAACAAGGGGGTTATAGCCGACGAAGTTGCTCTTTCGTAGGGGCTCTTTCGTACAAATGGGATATACGTACCCTGAAAAATAAAAAAATAAATGAAAATGCAGGAAACGAATGACCAAAAGTATGAGAAAGAATTATACACGCTTTATGACACAATATATGTGTACAGTAAGAAATTTCAGGATATGATACTTCAGTAATACTCAATAGCATATATATATATATATATATTGAGGACTTACTCGAAAATGGCACCTCCTCCACCAATCTAAGAATGACAATATTATGATTGTGTATGTTTTCTATTCCATCCATATGTGCACAATGTGCTGCGGTCAAAACATGCCTAGCCGATATCAGGGAACCTCCGCACTTCCATAGTGGTTTGTCTGGGTTTCGGGGATTACGAAAACCTAATGCAACGATCCATGGCCAAGCGCCTAAAATGCAATAGTCATAGTTGTGAATATACATAATTTTTTCTCACATAACGGGTAACAACGATTATTACCTATTCGATATTCGATCATACAGCAGACGATAAGTACATACGTACAAATACTCTGAAATAGAGATTTGATAAAGACAGAAATTAAATTTTTATTCCAGTGGAATACAAATTATTAAATAATTCTATATAATTTCTATTTGAACTATACTGAACTATAAAGTTCAAACGTGTAATTTCTGCCCTAACAGTTTTTGATCTCTATCCATATTATTACTCCTATATCAATTTTTTATTTCAAGCAAAAAGATACTCTTCCTAACATGAAGTAAAAGAAAGAAATAATTCAAGTTAATAAGTAAAGTTACTACCGATAAAATCATAGCATTATTATTTAGTCTAATTGAAATGTACATTGATGTGCTGTTTAATGCCTTTAAAGTTCATTCTTGCAGTAAATGGCTTATTATTAATCGGAAAGAAAGACATAAACGTACCAAGTTCAGCTGGTTTACCATCGACCACCCTGGTATGAGAGACGTTGCTAAAACCACAGTATGGTGGTCGCAAAGCCTTATACTTATACACAGTTTTTATTAAAATTCTCTCTTCTCTTTGTTTGGATCGTTCGGACAGCAAACGATCGTAACATTGCCCTGGTATCTGCACACTGATCGTCTATAAAAATCGGTGGCTGTACGGTACTGTATCTGCCATATTTCTTGCAGAGGTTTACATTTTCTGTAGTCAAGGCACCTGCCTTCTTGATTGTCCGGTGTGGTACATTCTGGATCAAACAATTTTAAAACATTTATACAGTTCAAAGATGCGTAAGAAAGCGACACCGATTACTCAACTTTCGAAGTAAAAGGCCGATCAAGTCCACCGGATTGCCCTACAGACACGTATTAATCCGTAAGAGTTAGTCATCATGTTGATAATAATTATCTAAAGAAACTTTTCACGTGAAAATATAAAATTTTAATTGATTAGATATTGTGTTAGCCATACTTAAGAAAGAAAATGAAAATGAATGAAATGAAAGGAAAAGGACTACCTTCAACCTCATGTTTTAAATAAACACTTTGTCAGTTTTGCGGTAAATAAATTCTTAGGAATTCAGGACAGTTTTTAGTGAATCATTTTGTTTCGACCGTTCGCGGAGAGACGCGATCGCGAGATAGCACGTCAACGAGAGTTGTAAGTTCCCGTTACGATTAAATAATCGACGCCACGAACTGATCGATCCCCTTATTTCGATTATGATAATAAGGGTAGTTCAACGAAATTCCACAGAATTAACACAAATAAATTAATGTTTATTTCAACAACTTATTAACTAGAAAGATATAAATGGAACAAAAAAAATGTAACTGCGTTTTGGTTGATAAGTAATGCGCGACATACCACATGTGTTGACGGTTCGACATCTCGAAAAGTTCTGAACGCCTTTCGATTTTTTTCGTTTTTTTCTGGAAGGCGACCCCCACTACGTTCGGATCACGCCACATTCTTTTACGCGAGGTAAAATACGGGCACGAGTCGACGTTTCTGGAAGTCGCCCTGCTTAATGAACCATGCGCTTGCCACTACAATGTTTGTTTGCCGGGCAGACACGACGATCCGTCTGCGACATTATAGTGCCGCGATCGATAGTTAAGAATATGACCTATGGGTAAGCCGCATGGCGTAACATTCTCCCCCCGTTTGAGAGGGTACCGATCAAACTAGGGAGGTGTGGTTGAAGTTCCCATCTTATTTCGTCTCGGTGGCTAGTTGTTCGGGTTTCTCGAGATCGGGTTGAATTGGCAGTGGGACAAGCCTTTTGACGCCCCGATCCAAAATGCTCTTTGCCGTCTGAACTGTAGCTGTCCGGATGACACCATCGGCGCCTGGATGAATCTTGATAACTCGGCCCAGAGGCCAATGCATGGAGGGAACGTTGTCCTCTCTGAGGATGACGATTGTGCCCTTTTGGATGCTGTGTCCACCCTTGCTCCATTTATTGCGGTTGGTTAGCTCGTTCAAATACTCCTTATGCCAGCGGTTCCAAAAATGTTGTTTAAGCTGTTGGATATGCTGCCATTTGGAGAGTCGGTTCGATGGAATGTCCTTGAAATCTCGATCACGTAAGCACATTAATGAATCGCCAATGAGGAAATGTCCGGGAGTGAGGGCTAGGAGATCATTTGGATCGGTGGAGATAGAAGTTAGAGGGCGGGAATTGAGGACTGCTTCTATTTCTATGATAAGAGTATTACGGTGTTAAGCTCATATGTTTCTGTTTCTCCACTCGCGCTGCGCCATAATATCCTTTGATATTTCCGATCCTCTGGTCGTACGAGGAATTGCCGATACAGGAATTTTCTCGATGTCGCCAGTGAGTACGTACTGATGAGCGCGGAATCTAATTAATATGCAAAATAAATTGTGAATTGATTCGAGAATATAGGATTTCCCCATTTTCATGATTATCGTGATTTTTGTATAAATATATTTTTTAAGATACTAATAATTAGGTACTTATAAATTAGTATTATCAATTATTTTGCATTTATAATTCCGCCTCTAGTATAAGTGTTAATTGAAAACTAACTTTATGTTTGAAAAAGTACTAGCAAAGTCGTTGAGTAACAAGCCACTGATGCTAACACAAATAGCATTGTCGTAATTAAATATTTCTAAATATTCATTTTTCATTTTGAACCTGTAGAAACAATTTATTATATATACTATTAGCTAAGTAATTGCATATTTAATTAAGTCGAAATATAAAACTTAGTTATTTTAATAATTTAAAAATTAAAAACTGACAAACATTTCAATTTAATTTATGGTTGGAACAAAAGACAGTTATTCTTCATTAATTGAAATATTGCAATGCAGAGTACTTTCCAAAATACGCCGAGAGTATTCCTGATGGTGAAACGAGCGTTGCTTCATCGAACGCAGCTAAAGAAAACAACATCTATGTAGTTGGTGGTACGATGCCTGAAATAGAGGGCGCTAAATTGTACAATACCTGTACTATTTGGGGTCCCGATGGAACTTTGATAGCAAAACACCGAAGGTAAGTAATATATTCCTTTATGGCTTTGAATTTGAAAATATTGGGGCGAAGAAAGTGACTCTATCTAGGAATAATTTAGGAATATACATATGTACATACGTATACTATAACCAATTCTATAATTTACGGTTTATAAAATACGTTATGATACGGGAAACGCCCATTTTTGTTGTAATGTGTTTGTGTTGTATAAATTTTTCACATACTTAAAATTTATTATACTTATTTTTTCTCCTTTTTAAACATTATTAAATGATAGGATTTTTTAATAAAAGAAAGTGATAAAAACGCTGTCAGTTATTAAATAAAAAATAATTAAAGTTTAGGAGTTGGTAACTTTGATATTAAATTACAAAAGTTGCAGCAATAGAATTAGCGACTACATTTTTATGTTATTAGGTACATCTATTCGACATCGACATTCCTAATAAGATTACTTTTCGAGAGAGTGATTCACTCAGTCCTGGTAACTCCCTAACGACGTTCGATGTGAAGGGCTGCAAAATAGGTATTGGCATTTGCTATGATATTAGATTCGAGGAAATGGCACGCATTTATCGGAACAAAGTACAGTAACTTAATCGATCAATACTTAACTAGCAAAAAATTAAATATCTTTCTTAAATATATTCTATATAAAATTAATATAATCTGTAACTCTGTATAAAAAGAAGCTTAATTTAAAAAACCAGTATATTTGCTGAAAATGAAACAAATAAAAGAATTAAAAGCACAATAAGAGGACTGTCCTCGCATATTCAGAAATGATGGAATGTGAACCGTGCAACTACGAAGTTAATTGGTATTCGGTGGCTTCATATTTCCTGCTTCTCTGGGTTAGGTTGCCAAATGCTGATATATCCAGCGGCATTCAATATGACCACTGGACCACTGCACTGGTCATTACTTCAGCGTTTCAGAGCGAATGATAATCAATTATACGTTGCCTGCATATCACCGGCTCGTGTTCCTTAAGCAAGTTACGTCGCATGGGGACATACACAGTTGACCAATCCCTGGGGAAAGATTCTTTACGATTTGGAAACTCAAGAGAATATGGCAGTCACCGATATCGGTAATTTACAGCTTAAAATTAAAAGCGAGAGATCCATGATGTAATTAATTTTTAGTCTCGTTAATTTATCGATTTAACCATCTTCCTCTGTATTTGTTGAATTTATTAGTAAGCATTACTTATTACTTCGTATGTTTCTTTTTTCTATCAGATCTAAAAGTTGTGAGGAAGTAAGGGCTCAGATACCTACATTTTCTCAGAGACGTACAGATTTGTACGACACTGTCTGTAAGAAGGAGTAACTCTACACTAAAACAGAAAATGTTTTTTTATAATATTTCTACTACGATATCCTTTTTTTGTGAATTATTACTAATTTCTTATCATTTGTACTAAATGAATGACTCAATTAAGAAAACCAAAACGTTATAAATAATAATCTGTATATCTTGTGTATCAACATGTAATTGGATATTATAATAATATAGGAATGCTATAATAATATAGGATAATAATATAGGAGAATAGTAATATAGAAAAAAACTACATGCTTTTAAACACCTTTAATATCGATCACATAAATTGTTATAATTCACAATGATTACGCATACATAAAAGACCCCTTGATAGTAAAATTTACGATCAAAAGGCAATTACGTATCGTTTAACAACATTTAATTTATAACACCTTTTAAACATTTAGACAGATTAACACATAACACTTCTTATATAGAAACATCAATTCGAAGTTATCAGCTTGGAGAAATTGGTCGATTTAATACCTGTAGATTGTCTGTCTCGATGAAAGACTTAAAGAGAGCAAAAACATGATAATGCCGCTATATAATATTCCTTCTTTCTTGTATCTGTCTGCCTCTCAGGTCGATTTACTAATTACAATAAGTAATTTCGCCTTCTTTGCGCTCTCTTTTAACGCATTCGAGACCGAAAGAAATTCATATCAGTCCAGTAGGCAAGGGTATAATATACATATTTTATATATAACATACGTAGTAATGTATATATCATGTTAATTTCATATTTTTTTCAATATAGAATTATTATATATATATATTTAACTGTACATAATACATTATAGAATAACATAGTATATAATTTTATATTTTAAAAATATGAGGCATACTATTTAAGATTGTCATCGATTTAAAATCAAAGTATGAAAAGGATACCCTGGAGAGAGTAAAACACAGAATCATTCTAACTAAACATTCAAATCGTAGCGACACCTAGGTATCGTCTTACAATTAAATCTCGGTCTCGAATGGATTAAAATGAAATACATACTTGCAGCTTCAACATCTTCAATATCGAGGAGATTCAAACTTTACAAATAAATGTAAATTGCGATGTAAAACAAAGCGATGTAAAAAGGGAAAAGGAGGAAAGAAGGAACAGGGAAGCAAAGA
>NW_026099447.1:0-7500 GCF_024542735.1 Bombus huntii
CGCGCTTACTGGGAATTCCTCGTTCATGGGGAATAATTGCAAGCCCCAATCCCTAGCACGAAGGAGGTTCAGCGCGGTTACCCGGGCCCTTTCGGCCAGGGAAAACACGCTGATTCCTTCAGTGTAGCGCGCGTGCGGCCCAGAACATCTAAGGGCATCACAGACCTGTTATTGCTCAAATCTCGTGCGGCTAGAAGCCGCCTGTTCCTCTAAGAAGATTTGTTTGTACGTTGGTAGTAAAAACCCACCGACCGAAGCCGGGGGCCTTCGAGATACCATAAGTTTACGTCTATTTAGCAGGCTAGAGTCTCGTTCGTTATCGGAATTAACCAGACAAATCGCTCCACCAACTAAGAACGGCCATGCACCACCACCCACCGAATCAAGAAAGAGCTATCAATCTGTCAATCCTTCCGGTGTCCGGGCCTGGTGAGGTTTCCCGTGTTGAGTCAAATTAAGCCGCAGGCTCCACTCCTGGTGGTGCCCTTCCGTCAATTCCTTTAAGTTTCAGCTTTGCAACCATACTTCCCCCGGAACCCAAAAGCTTTGGTTTCCGGAAGCTGCCCGCCGAGTCATCGGAGGAACTTCGGCGGATCGCTGGCTGGCATCGTTTATGGTTAGAACTAGGGCGGTATCTGATCGCCTTTCGAACCTCTAACTTTCGTTCTTGATTAATGAAAACATTTTTGGCAAATGCTTTCGCTTCTGTCCGTCTTGCGACGATCCAAGAATTTCACCTCTAACGTCGCAATACGAATGCCCCCATCTGTCCCTATTAATCATTACCTCGGGGCTCCGAAAACCAACAAAATAGAACCGAGGTCCTATTCCATTATTCCATGCACACAGTATTCAGGCGAAGGTAGCCTGCTTTAAGCACTCTAATTTGTTCAAAGTAAACGTATCGGCCCACCTCGACACTCAGTGAAGAGCACCGCGATGGGATATTAGTTGGACCGCCCGCGAGGAGCTAAGCCCACCGATAGGACGTACCACATAATGCCAGTTAAACACCGCGAGCGGTGAACCGACACTGTGACACACAGATTCAACTACGAGCTTTTTAACCGCAACAAACTTTAATATACGCTATTGGAGCTGGAATTACCGCGGCTGCTGGCACCAGACTTGCCCTCCAATTGGTCCTCGTTAAAGGATTTAAAGTGTACTCATTCCGATTACGGGGCCTCGGATGAGTCCCGTATCGTTATTTTCGTCACTAACCTCCCCGTGCCGGGAGTGGGTAATTTGCGCGCCTGCTGCCTTCCTTGGATGTGGTAGCTGTTTCTCAGGCTCCCTCTCCGGAATCGAACCCTGATTCCCCGTTACCCGTTACAACCATGGTAGGCGCAGAACCTACCATCGACAGTTGATAAGGCAGACATTTGAAAGATGCGTCGCCGGTGCTAGATGACCATGCGATCAGCACAAAGTTATTCAGAGTCACCAAAACAAACGATGGACGGACAGACGAGCCATCCGCCACCGATTGGTTTTGATCTAATAAAAGCATTCCTACCATCTCTGGTCGGAATCTGTTTGCATGTATTAGCTCTAGAATTACCACAGTTATCCAAGTAAATGTAGGTATGATCTAAGAAACCATAACTGATTTTAATGAGCCATTCGCGGTTTCACCTTAATGCGGCATGTACTGAGACATGCATGGCTTAATCTTTGAGACAAGCATATGACTACTGGCAGGATCAACCAGGGATCTTATTCGTATAACAATTCTTATAAATTTCGTTTAAGTTCTCTTCGTGTCGTAGGTGGGACGTAAGCACCGTACGACGAGACTTTTCGTTCTTAAGATAGATATATCTATAAAATATATCTCCTAGCGACGTTCGAGATACACCCATAGTTCAGTAATAATCTTCGAACGCCGCTCGCAGCCACTTTGTAATTCTCAACTCCACCTCCTCTCTTCTCTCTCTCTCTTTCTCATAGTCTTATATAAAATGTTTAGAATCGTACTTCTAAAGGAACATTTCCATAATGCTGTCTTCGTGTAAAAAGACTTATTAGAATATCTTAGGCGGTAAAGCACGTATACGCACCTCACGCTGAACGAACAAGCGCGTATCCCAGTGCGTCGCGCTGGACATACCGTAAGAATATTCTTTCAATCGGTAGAACATTTTCGGCAGAAGACATACTACGCAAAGATAGTACGCTCCTACCGCCTCATCGGATACTTCTGCGAAAGCAGAAGTTTTTATAGAAAGCAGACGGTTATACTCTTTTGAATGAATCGATGCTCAGTTAGTACAAGCACACACGCATCTAACAATTTTTGTTAGAATACGTACACACAGGTCACCAGCTTCCCGACTCAGGGGAACCTTGCCACGATATTTGGTCATTACGTCCAGGACAGCGACCCGCGGCGCAGCAGTGTAGAGAAAAAACCAGAACGAGAACGGAGGAACAGTCGAGAAATAGCGTAAAATACACTAAGACTCGAGGAGCGGTGACTGAATTCTCAACCGAGGCCGTAGAATAGCCACGCGCTCAACGCTGTTCCGACCGAACCGTCCGGCTCGACGTCTCTCTTATAGATACGAAAGCGCCAGCCGGAAGGCCGGCGCCGGCCGGGCTAGCGGCCGCGCGCTTACGGTGCAAAACCTCCGTAGCAACGTACCGTTCGGAAGGGACGCTGGAACTTAGTCTCGCGAACGCTCGATCACTACTATACAAAGCCAATATCCAACCATCGAAATACATTACCAGACGTTTTATTAACATAATAGAAATGCATTTTTTACCAAAAAATTAATTTTTTTTTTCACCGAAAAATTGCATCAGTAAACATACTCTTTTATCGAATACGGACAAAAAATAAGTTTATAATCAGGACAAAAAATAAGTTTATAATCAATTACAATACGTTAAAATAAGTAGAAATATGCAAAAAAATATATACCTTGTAACGTTAATTAACGAAAAAATTAGAAAAATATCCCAGTCGTGTCAGTTCGACGAACGCTAATTTTTTGAAAAAATCGATAAAAATGTTTAATCCCGACGTATTTAATAGAGATAGAACGATTCCCGTAAAAAAATTTATACCTTGTAACGCTTTTTAACGAATAAACTCGAAAAAACTTTTTCGCCCTCGGAATTTTTCTAAGTCCCAACGTACCGGCTCGGAATTTTTCTATGTTCCAACGACCGGTCGTGTCGGTCCAAACGTTTTTATATCCGTCTGCCGACGATATAAACGCTTAATCCCGACGTATTTTATCGAGTTATAACGATTTCTTGAAAAATATTCGTACGTTATAACGCTTTTTAACGAATTAATCGAAAAAGAGTGTTCGGTCCGAAAATTTTCTAAGTACGAACGACCGGCCGCATAGGTCCGTTTTTAAAAATCGTTCTCGGACGGAAATAAACCATTAATCCCGACGTATTTCGTCGAGTTACGTCGATTTATGCAAAAAAATTCATACCTTGTAACGCTTTTTAACGAATAAACTCGAAAAAACTTTTTCGCCCTCGGAATTTTTCTAAGTCCCAACGTACCGGCTCGGAATTTTTCTATGTTCCAACGACCGGTCGTGTCGGTCCAAACGTTTTTATATCCGTCTGCCGACGATATAAACGCTTAATCCCGACGTATTTTATCGAGTTATAACGATTTCTTGAAAAATATTCGTACGTTATAACGCTTTTTAACGAATTAATCGAAAAAGAGTGTTCGGTCCGAAAATTTTCTAAGTACGAACGACCGGCCGCATAGGTCCGTTTTTAAAAATCGTTCTCGGACGGAAATAAACCATTAATCCCGACGTATTTCGTCGAGTTACGTCGATTTATGCAAAAAAATTCATACCTTGTAACGCTTTTTAACGAATAAACTCGAAAAAACTTTTTCGCCCTCGGAATTTTTCTAAGTCCCAACGTACCGGCTCGGAATTTTTCTATGTTCCAACGACCGGTCGTGTCGGTCCAAACGTTTTTATATCCGTCTGCCGACGATATAAACGCTTAATCCCGACGTATTTTATCGAGTTATAACGATTTCTTGAAAAATATTCGTACGTTATAACGCTTTTTAACGAATTAATCGAAAAAGAGTGTTCGGTCCGAAAATTTTCTAAGTACGAACGACCGGCCGCATAGGTCCGTTTTTAAAAATCGTTCTCGGACGGAAATAAACCATTAATCCCGACGTATTTCGTCGAGTTACGTCGATTTATGCAAAAAAATTCATACCTTGTAACGCTTTTTAACGAATAAACTCGAAAAAACTTTTTCGCCCTCGGAATTTTTCTAAGTCCCAACGTACCGGCTCGGAATTTTTCTATGTTCCAACGACCGGTCGTGTCGGTCCAAACGTTTTTATATCCGTCTGCCGACGATATAAACGCTTAATCCCGACGTATTTTATCGAGTTATAACGATTTCTTGAAAAATATTCGTACGTTATAACGCTTTTTAACGAATTAATCGAAAAAGAGTGTTCGGTCCGAAAATTTTCTAAGTACGAACGACCGGCCGCATAGGTCCGTTTTTAAAAATCGTTCTCGGACGGAAATAAACCATTAATCCCGACGTATTTCGTCGAGTTACGTCGATTTATGCAAAAAAATTCATACCTTGTAACGCTTTTTAACGAATAAACTCGAAAAAACTTTTTCGCCCTCGGAATTTTTCTAAGTCCCAACGTACCGGCTCGGAATTTTTCTATGTTCCAACGACCGGTCGTGTCGGTCCAAACGTTTTTATATCCGTCTGCCGACGATATAAACGCTTAATCCCGACGTATTTTATCGAGTTATAACGATTTCTTGAAAAATATTCGTACGTTATAACGCTTTTTAACGAATTAATCGAAAAAGAGTGTTCGGTCCGAAAATTTTCTAAGTACGAACGACCGGCCGCATAGGTCCGTTTTTAAAAATCGTTCTCGGACGGAAATAAACCATTAATCCCGACGTATTTCGTCGAGTTACGTCGATTTATGCAAAAAAATTCATACCTTGTAACGCTTTTTAACGAATAAACTCGAAAAAACTTGTTCGCCCTCGGAATTTTTCTAAGTCCCAACGTACCGGCTCGGAATTTTTCTATGTTCCAACGACCGGTCGTGTCGGTCCAAACGTTTTTATATCCGTCTGCCGACGATATAAACGCTTAATCCCGACGTATTTTATCGAGTTATAACGATTTCTTGAAAAATATTCGTACGTTATAACGCTTTTTAACGAATTAATCGAAAAAGAGTGTTCGGTCCGAAAATTTTCTAAGTACGAACGACCGGCCGCATAGGTCCGTTTTTAAAAATCGTTCTCGGACGGAAATAAACCATTAATCCCGACGTATTTCGTCGAGTTACGTCGATTTATGCAAAAAAATTCATACCTTGTAACGCTTTTTAACGAATAAACTCGAAAAAACTTTTTCGCCCTCGGAATTTTTCTAAGTCCCAACGTACCGGCTCGGAATTTTTCTATGTTCCAACGACCGGTCGTGTCGGTCCAAACGTTTTTATATCCGTCTGCCGACGATATAAACGCTTAATCCCGACGTATTTTATCGAGTTATAACGATTTCTTGAAAAATATTCGTACGTTATAACGCTTTTTAACGAATTAATCGAAAAAGAGTGTTCGGTCCGAAAATTTTCTAAGTACGAACGACCGGCCGCATAGGTCCGTTTTTAAAAATCGTTCTCGGACGGAAATAAACCATTTAATCCCGACGTATTTCGTCGAGTTACGTCGATTTATGCAAAAAAATTCATACCTTGTAACGCTTTTTAACGAATAAACTCGAAAAAACTTTTTCGCCCTCGGAATTTTTCTAAGTCCCAACGTACCGGCTCGGAATTTTTCTATGTTCCAACGACCGGTCGTGTCGGTCCAAACGTTTTTATATCCGTCTGCCGACGATATAAACGCTTAATCCCGACGTATTTTATCGAGTTATAACGATTTCTTGAAAAATATTCGTACGTTATAACGCTTTTTAACGAATTAATCGAAAAAGAGTGTTCGGTCCGAAAATTTTCCAAGTACGAACGACCGGCCGCATAGGTCCGTTTTTAAAAATCGTTCTCGGACGGAAATAAACCATTAATCCCGACGTATTTCGTCGAGTTACGTCGATTTATGCAAAAAAATTCATACCTTGTAACGCTTTTTAACGAATAAACTCGAAAAAACTTTTTCGCCCTCGGAATTTTTCTAAGTCCCAACGTACCGGCTCGGAATTTTTCTATGTTCCAACGACCGGTCGTGTCGGTCCAAACGTTTTTATATCCGTCTGCCGACGATATAAACGCTTAATCCCGACGTATTTTATCGAGTTATAACGATTTCTTGAAAAATATTCGTACGTTATAACGCTTTTTAACGAATTAATCGAAAAAGAGTGTTCGGTCCGAAAATTTTCCAAGTACGAACGACCGGCCGCATAGGTCCGTTTTTAAAAATCGTTCTCGGACGGAAATAAACCATTAATCCCGACGTATTTCGTCGAGTTACGTCGATTTATGCAAAAAAATTCATACCTTGTAACGCTTTTTAACGAATAAACTCGAAAAAACTTTTTCGCCCTCGGAATTTTTCTAAGTCCCAACGTACCGGCTCGGAATTTTTCTATGTTCCAACGACCGGTCGTGTCGGTCCAAACGTTTTTATATCCGTCTGCCGACGATATAAACGCTTAATCCCGACGTATTTTATCGAGTTATAACGATTTCTTGAAAAATATTCGTACGTTATAACACTTTTTAACGAGTTATTTGGAGGGGATCTTTCGGCCTTTTCGTAGCGGTGCGAAAAAATTCTAAGTTCCAACGTCCCAGTCACGTTGGTCCGGAGGATGAAATTTTTCAAAAAAATAAAGTGAAATCGCTACTTTCGACTAGATTTCGTCGAAACGTAACGATTTCACGCAAAATTTCGATACGTTATAACGCTTTTTAGCGAGTTATTTCGAGTTGAACTTTCGGTACTTTCGTAACGGGGCGAAAAAATTCTAAGTTCCAACGTCCCGGTCACGTTGGTCCGGAGGATGAAATTTTTTAAAAAAATAAAGTGAAATCGCTACTTTCGACTAGATTTCGTCGAAACGTAACGATTTCACGCAAAATTTCGATACGTTATAACGCTTTTTAGCGAGTTATTTCGAGTTGAACTTTCGGTACTTTCGTAACGGGGCGAAAAAATTCTAAGTTCCAACGTCCCGGTCAGGTTGGTCCGGAGGACGAAATTTTTTAAAAAAATAAAGTGAAATCGCTACTTTCGACTAGATTTCGTCGAAACGTAACGATTTCACGCAAAATTTCGATACGTTATAACGCTTTTTAGCGAGTTATTTCGAGTTGAACTTTCGGTACTTTCGTAACGGGGCGAAAAAATTCTAAGTTCCAACGTCCCGGTCACGTTGGTCCGGAGGATGAAATTTTTTAAAAAAATAAAGTGAAATCGCTACTTTCGACTAGATTTCGTCGAAACGTAACGATTTCACGCAAAATTTCGATAC
>NW_026099447.1:15000-27500 GCF_024542735.1 Bombus huntii
ACCTCCCTAAGTCGTCAGAGCGCTCGAAGAAATCTCGCGTGTGCGTTCCCGGATCTACGGCTGATACTTTCGGGGCTTGTAAAAAAGCACAGAGCGTGTAAAACGCAACGACGACCCATCGATGCGACGGTCCTCGTTGTTGTCAGTCGCTTTCGCGAAGAGACGGAGTGGGCATTCGATCCCTGGGGCTGTACGAGAGTCTTAAGAAAAGACGGTAGATTATGGCAAAGTTTCGCACGCCATCGAGTTTAGGTTTTTTTTTTGGTTCTCTCTTCTCTCCTCTCTCGACCGAGTTCCCATATTTGCTTTCTCTCTCAGTCTCGCCAAATATAATATTCTTTTAAGACGACGTCGGGGGCGCGGACCTTCGTGCGTCGAACACCGGCAAACGTAGCATATATCGCCTGATATGAAAAAAAAATCGGTCACGAGGAGAACACTACGAGTATATACGTTCGATAACCGATACACGAAGCGGTGCATAAGCGGGCGGTCGCCCTCGTAAGGACGACTCACGACGCCGCGAGCACTCACGCAGGTCCGTGACCGGTTCTCTCCGCTCTTATTCGTATCCCTTCGTATACCTTCGTCCGACTCTGAAACGTTCTCTTATAATTTTTAAGAAGAACGACGGCGGGTTGTCAAGGCAAGAAGGGACAGAGAGAGACAGAGGTAGAGTTTCGTAGTCTCCCGTGAACACGATAGATTATATATCGAGCATGCGTACGACTTGCACGGTCTCTGCACGACCGCGACGAACGCCGACGAGCGTCCAACAATCGCTCGTACGTCGCGTATGTTCTCTCTCCGTCCGCTCTTATTCGTATCCTCGTTCTTGTACCTTCGTCCGACTCTGAAACGTTCTCTTATATAAAGAAGAACGACGGCGGGTTGTTAAGGCAAGAAGGGACAGAGAGAGACAGATACGGAGAGTAACGATACGCAACGCAAGCAGTCTTAGGTTTACGTGAGCAACCCTCAGCCAGGCGTGGTCCAGGAATTGTATCCGTGGACCGCAATGTGCGTTCGAAATGTCGATGTTCATGTGTCCTGCAGTTCACACGTTGACGCGCAATTAGCTGCGTTCTTCATCGACCCACGAGCCAAGTGATCCACCGTTCAGGGTAATCTTTTATAAATTTACAACAGTTCAATACTCAAATGTACTCTTCTCGGTTCTAGCGAAGCCGAGTTCCGTCACGTTCGACCAACGGGAATCGAACGCGCAGAAGTCGCCATAGGATTGACGACACAAAAACGTTCGAAAAAAAAAGAAAACGACGAACGCGCGAAGATACGCGCGTTCGCCGGCCGGGCGTAAAGTACATTATGATATATAACAACCATCGAGATCGAAGCTCCGTTCGTCAGGAAACGACGGGGATATATACACCCGATTCTGAATCCTCTGTACAGCACACGATCTCGCGAACGAGTAAGCACGGTGGCTAGCCCATGTTATATATGTGTTTGATTCTACTCTCTCGTCCAATTATTCAAGAAACAGCGCGCGTGCATCTCTCCATCGTTCGGGTGATAGTAAAGATTCGATGGGATTCGCGCGGCCGTCCGCCTCGAGCGGTCTTTCGTCCCAATATCCAGAAGCAGAGTTTGAAAAACTCTAGCGACGGCACGGGTGTCCGACTCACGACATCGAGGTTTCGAAGCCGGCGATCCCCTCCGAACGGATGGCGACCACGCGACCGACTGAAAGCATGAAAAATCGACGAAAGATAGAACACATCTCCGTTCGGGTGGTGTTTTTTCTTTAAAAAAAAAAAAAAAAACAAAAATTCGATGGGACTCGCAGCCATCGTCCTCGCGCGGTCTTTCGTCCCGATATCCAGAAGCAGAGTTTGAAAAACTCTAGCGACGGCACGGGTGTCCGACTCACGACAACGAGGATAGACAGCCGGTCCCCTCCGAACGGGTTATGCGATGATAAACTCGATGAAACTTTAGTCTCGTTCAGGTAGTGTGTGTCTTGTAAATCAAAAATTCGATGGGACACGCATCCATCGTCCTCGCGCGGTCTTTCGTCCCAACATCCAGAAGCAGAGTTTGAAAAACTCTAGCGACGGCACGGGTGTCCGACTCACGACAACGAGGATAGACAGCCGGTCCCCTCTGAACGGTATATTATATATGAGATGATAGACGACAAACTGGATGAAACTTTAAGTCTCGTTCAGGTAGTGTGTAAATCAAAAATTCGATGGGACTCGCATCCGTCGTCCTCGCGCGGTCTTTCGTCCCGATATCCAGAAGCAGAGTTTGAAAAACTCTAGCGACGGCACGGGTGTCCGACTCACGACAACGAGGAAAGACAGCCGGTCCCCTCTGAACGGTATATTATATGAAACTTTAAGTCTCGTTCAGGTAGTGTGTAAGTCAAAAATTCGATGGGACTCGCATCCGTCGTCCTCGCGCGGTCTTTCGTCCCGATATCCAGAAGCAGAGTTTGAAAAACTCTAGCGACGGCACGGGTGTCCGACTCACGACAACGAGGATAGACAGCCGGTCCCCTCTGAACGGTATATTATATATGCGATGATAGACGACAAACTGGATGAAACTTTAAGTCTCGTTCAGGTAGTGTGTAAATAAAAAATTCGATGGGACTCGCATCCGTCGTCCTCGCGCGGTCTTTCGTCCCGATATCCAGAAGCAGAGTTTGAAAAACTCTAGCGACGGCACGGGTGTCCGACTCACGACAACGAGGAAAGACAGCCGGTCCCCTCTGAACGGTATATTATATGAAACTTTAAGTCTCGTTCAGGTAGTGTGTAAGTCAAAAATTCGATGGGACTCGCATCCGTCGTCCTCGCGCGGTCTTTCGTCCCGATATCCAGAAGCAGAGTTTGAAAAACTCTAGCGACGGCACGGGTGTCCGACTCACGACAACGAGGATAGACAGCCGGTCCCCTCTGAACGGTATATAATATGAAACTTTAAGTCTCGTTCAGGTAGTGTGTAAGTCAAAAATTCGATGGGACTCGCATCCGTCGTCCTCGCGCGGTCTTTCGTCCCGATATCCAGAAGCAGAGTTTGAAAAACTCTAGCGACGGCACGGGTGTCCGACTCACGACAACGAGGATAGACAGCCGGTCCCCTCTGAACGGTATATAATATACATTATGCGACGGTAGACGATCAACTAGACGAAACTTTAGTCTCGTTCAGGTGGTGTAAAAAAAATTCGATGGGATACGCACGCACGGCTGTCGTCGTCCTCGAGCGGTCTTTCGTCCCAATATCCAGAAGCAGAGTTTGAAAAACTCTAGCGACGGCACGGGTGTCCGACTCACGACATCGAGGCTTCGAAGCCGGCGGCGTTCCCCTCTGAACGAACTTCGGCTAGACTAGTTACGAATCGTTGCTACACATCGTCTTCATCGTCGTCGTCGTCGACATCGACATCATCATCATATCATCATCATCATCATCATCATCATCATCGGTCATCGTCGCATAGCGGGCCAACATCCACGCGATGCGTCTTCGTTCTAGGTTACCCGATCCACGAGTATGTTACACGTGGTTTCGTTATTTCGAACGAAACGACATACGAAGAGCACACGCCCTTTGGGTAGGAAGCACGTTTCGAGAACGACGAGAGTTTCGATGAAAGAGACGAGAGAAGTCGACGCAGAAGGTATCCATGGATCTTCGAAGAGAACCTTCGAAGATGTATATCGGTATCCTTTCGCTCTGCGCGACTCGCTACAAGTTCTTTCGCTCTCGTCGACTCGTTCTAGACGCTTCGTTCGATCCCAAAGAGGAGTCTTCGATATGTCCCGTTGCTAGGAGGAGAACAAACGCAACACAGACCACGAAACATAGAAGAGAATAGGCGAGCATGATCACTCCGACACGAGGCACTTTAGAGATTTTCTTATTAGTTTGCATGGACTTTTATATTTCGTTTGTACGGTTTCCACGATGCAAATACGAAATACGAGATCGTGACGGCGGGTCTTTCTGTGTACGGCCTCTCGCAGGCGCCACGACTGCATTTCTCTTTACACCTGGTTTCCATCGTAATTTTTTCGTTTGATATCGAGCCTTAACTTTTGTTGGCTCTTTCGAAGCTAGAGTTCCCTTTTATTAGAATTTCATATATATATATATTATATGTTATATGTTTTATTCGGAGACGGCGGGTCTTTCTGTTTACGACCTCACGCAGGCGCCTCGAATAAGTTTCATTCGCATTTCGTTTTTATACTTGTATATATATATCTCTTCATCCCGATGATCGAGAGAGAGTGCCACCTTCTCTTCGTATAATTCCGTAGCTGGAGGGTCGTCTCCTCCTTAAGAATATTTCTATTCGTGCCAACGGAGGTTGCCAAGCTCCCTGGCGTTTTCGTTTGTTAAAGTATATAGCTTGTTAATACGTCGTATATACTTTCGTCGATACAGGAGGAGTACGGCTCCTTACCGACCATTGTGATATATATTTCATAGTTTTTATATGTGTTCAAGTCAAATTCTTTTGGTATCGTATCGTTAATGATCCTTCCGCAGGTTCACCTACGGAAACCTTGTTACGACTTTTACTTCCTCTAAATGATCAAGTTTGGTCATCTTCCCGGTAACATCGGCAATGCTTATCACATTGGCCGCGCACCAGTCCGAAGACCTCACTAAATCATTCAATCGGTAGTAGCGACGGGCGGTGTGTACAAAGGGCAGGGACGTAATCAACGCGAGCTTATGACTCGCGCTTACTGGGAATTCCTCGTTCATGGGGAATAATTGCAAGCCCCAATCCCTAGCACGAAGGAGGTTCAGCGGGTTACCCGGGCCTTTCGGCCAGGGAAAACACGCTGATTCCTTCAGTGTAGCGCGCGTGCGGCCCAGAACATCTAAGGGCATCACAGACCTGTTATTGCTCAATCTCGTGCGGCTAGAAGCCGCCTGTTCCTCTAAGAAGATTTGTTTGTACGTTGGTAGTAAAAACCCACCGACCGAAGCCGGGGGCCTTCGAGATACCATAAGTTACGTCTATTTAGCAGGCTAGAGTCTCGTTCGTTATCGGAATTAACCAGACAAATCGCTCCACCAACTAAGAACGGCCATGCACCACCACCCACCGAATCAAGAAAGAGCTATCAATCTGTCAATCCTTCCGGTGTCCGGGCCTGGTGAGGTTTCCCGTGTTGAGTCAAATTAAGCCGCAGGCTCCACTCCTGGTGGTGCCCTTCCGTCAATTCCTTTAAGTTTCAGCTTTGCAACCATACTTCCCCCGGAACCCAAAAGCTTTGGTTTCCCGGAAGCTGCCCGCCGAGTCATCGGAGGAACTTCGGCGGATCGCTGGCTGGCATCGTTTATGGTTAGAACTAGGGCGGTATCTGATCGCCTTCGAACCTCTAACTTTCGTTCTTGATTAATGAAAACATTTTTGGCAAATGCTTTCGCTTCTGTCCGTCTTGCGACGATCCAAGAATTTCACCTCTAACGTCGCAATACGAATGCCCCCATCTGTCCCTATTAATCATTACCTCGGGGCTCCGAAAACCAACAAAATAGAACCGAGGTCCTATTCCATTATTCCATGCACACAGTATTCAGGCGAAGGTAGCCTGCTTTAAGCACTCTAATTTGTTCAAAGTAAACGTATCGGCCCACCTCGACACTCAGTGAAGAGCACCGCGATGGGATATTAGTTGGACCGCCCGCGAGGAGCTAAGCCCACCGATAGGACGTACCACATAATGCCAGTTAAACACCGCGAGCGGTGAACCGACACTGTGACACACAGATTCAACTACGAGCTTTTTAACCGCAACAACTTTAATATACGCTATTGGAGCTGGAATTACCGCGGCTGCTGGCACCAGACTTGCCCTCCAATTGGTCCTCGTTAAAGGATTTAAAGTGTACTCATTCCGATTACGGGGCCTCGGATGAGTCCCGTATCGTTATTTTTCGTCACTACCTCCCCGTGCCGGGAGTGGGTAATTTGCGCGCCTGCTGCCTTCCTTGGATGTGGTAGCTGTTTCTCAGGCTCCCTCTCCGGAATCGAACCCTGATTCCCCGTTACCCGTTACAACCATGGTAGGCGCAGAACCTACCATCGACAGTTGATAAGGCAGACATTTGAAAGATGCGTCGCCGGTGCTAGATGACCATGCGATCAGCACAAAGTTATTCAGAGTCACCAAAACAAACGATGGACGGACAGACGAGCCATCCGCCACCGATTGGTTTTGATCTAATAAAAGCATTCCTACCATCTCTGGTCGGAATCTGTTTGCATGTATTAGCTCTAGAATTACCACAGTTATCCAAGTAAATGTAGGTATGATCTAAGAAACCATAACTGATTTAATGAGCCATTCGCGGTTTCACCTTAATGCGGCATGTACTGAGACATGCATGGCTTAATCTTTGAGACAAGCATATGACTACTGGCAGGATCAACCAGGGATCTTATTCGTATAACAATTCTTATAAATTTCGTTTAAGTTCTCTTCGTGTCGTAGGTGGGACGTAAGCACCGTACGACGAGACTTTTCGTTCTTAAGATAGATATATCTATAAAATATATCTCCTAGCGACGTTCGAGATACACCCATAGTTCAGTAATAATCTTCGAACGCCGCTCGCAGCCACTTTGTAATTCTCAACTCCACCTCCTCTCTTCTCTCTCTCTCTTTCTCATAGTCTTATATAAAATGTTTAGAATCGTACTTCTAAAGGAACATTTCCATAATGCTGTCTTCGTGTAAAAAGACTTATTAGAATATCTTAGCGGTAAAGCACGTATACGCACCTCACGCTGAACGAACAAGCGCGTATCCCAGTGCGTCGCGCTGGACATACCGTAAGAATATTCTTTCAATCGGTAGAACATTTTCGGCAGAAGACATACTACGCAAAGATAGTACGCTCCTACCGCCTCATCGGATACTTCTGCGAAAGCAGAAGTTTTTATAGAAAGCAGACGGTTATACTCTTTTGAATGAATCGATGCTCAGTTAGTACAAGCACACACGCATCTAACAATTTTTGTTAGAATACGTACACACAGGTCACCAGCTTCCCGACTCAGGGGAACCTTGCCACGATATTTGGTCATTACGTCCAGGACAGCGACCCGCGGCGCAGCAGTGTAGAGAAAAAACCAGAACGAGAACGGAGGAACAGTCGAGAAATAGCGTAAAATACACTAAGACTCGAGGAGCGGTGACTGAATTCTCAACCGAGGCCGTAGAATAGCCACGCGCTCAACGCTGTTCCGACCGAACCGTCCGGCTCGACGTCTCTCTTATAGATACGAAAGCGCCAGCCGGAAGGCCGGCGCCGGCCGGGCTAGCGGCCGCGCGCTTACGGTGCAAAACCTCCGTAGCAACGTACCGTTCGGAAGGGACGCTGGAACTTAGTCTCGCGAACGCTCGATCACTACTATACAAAGCCAATATCCAACCATCGAAATACATTACCAGACGTTTTATTAACATAATAGAAATGCATTTTTACCAAAAAATTAATTTTTTTTTTCACCGAAAAATTGCATCAGTAAACATACTCTTTTATCGAATACGGACAAAAAATAAGTTTATAATCAATTACAATACGTTAAAATAAGTAGAAATATGCAAAAAAATATATACCTTGTAACGTTAATTAACGAAAAAATTAGAAAAATATCCCAGTCGTGTCAGTTCGACGAACGCTAATTTTTTGAAAAAATCGATAAAAATGTTTAATCCCGACGTATTTAATAGAGATAGAACGATTCCCGTAAAAAAATTTATACCTTGTAACGCTTTTTAACGAATAAACTCGAAAAAACTTTTTCGCCCTCGGAATTTTTCTAAGTCCCAACGTACCGGCTCGGAATTTTTCTATGTTCCAACGACCGGTCGTGTCGGTCCAAACGTTTTTATATCCGTCTGCCGACGATATAAACGCTTAATCCCGACGTATTTTATCGAGTTATAACGATTTCTTGAAAAATATTCGTACGTTATAACGCTTTTTAACGAATTAATCGAAAAAGAGTGTTCGGTCCGAAAATTTTCTAAGTACGAACGACCGGCCGCATAGGTCCGTTTTTAAAAATCGTTCTCGGACGGAAATAAACCATTAATCCCGACGTATTTCGTCGAGTTACGTCGATTTATGCAAAAAAATTCATACCTTGTAACGCTTTTTAACGAATAAACTCGAAAAAACTTTTTCGCCCTCGGAATTTTTCTAAGTCCCAACGTACCGGCTCGGAATTTTTCTATGTTCCAACGACCGGTCGTGTCGGTCCAAACGTTTTTATATCCGTCTGCCGACGATATAAACGCTTAATCCCGACGTATTTTATCGAGTTATAACGATTTCTTGAAAAATATTCGTACGTTATAACGCTTTTTAACGAATTAATCGAAAAAGAGTGTTCGGTCCGAAAATTTTCTAAGTACGAACGACCGGCCGCATAGGTCCGTTTTTAAAAATCGTTCTCGGACGGAAATAAACCATTAATCCCGACGTATTTCGTCGAGTTACGTCGATTTATGCAAAAAAATTCATACCTTGTAACGCTTTTTAACGAATAAACTCGAAAAAACTTTTTCGCCCTCGGAATTTTTCTAAGTCCCAACGTACCGGCTCGGAATTTTTCTATGTTCCAACGACCGGTCGTGTCGGTCCAAACGTTTTTATATCCGTCTGCCGACGATATAAACGCTTAATCCCGACGTATTTTATCGAGTTATAACGATTTCTTGAAAAATATTCGTACGTTATAACGCTTTTTAACGAATTAATCGAAAAAGAGTGTTCGGTCCGAAAATTTTCTAAGTACGAACGACCGGCCGCATAGGTCCGTTTTTAAAAATCGTTCTCGGACGGAAATAAACCATTAATCCCGACGTATTTCGTCGAGTTACGTCGATTTATGCAAAAAAATTCATACCTTGTAACGCTTTTTAACGAATAAACTCGAAAAAACTTTTTCGCCCTCGGAATTTTTCTAAGTCCCAACGTACCGGCTCGGAATTTTTCTATGTTCCAACGACCGGTCGTGTCGGTCCAAACGTTTTTATATCCGTCTGCCGACGATATAAACGCTTAATCCCGACGTATTTTATCGAGTTATAACGATTTCTTGAAAAATATTCGTACGTTATAACGCTTTTTAACGAATTAATCGAAAAAGAGTGTTCGGTCCGAAAATTTTCTAAGTACGAACGACCGGCCGCATAGGTCCGTTTTTAAAAATCGTTCTCGGACGGAAATAAACCATTAATCCCGACGTATTTCGTCGAGTTACGTCGATTTATGCAAAAAAATTCATACCTTGTAACGCTTTTTAACGAATAAACTCGAAAAAACTTTTTCGCCCTCGGAATTTTTCTAAGTCCCAACGTACCGGCTCGGAATTTTTCTATGTTCCAACGACCGGTCGTGTCGGTCCAAACGTTTTTATATCCGTCTGCCGACGATATAAACGCTTAATCCCGACGTATTTTATCGAGTTATAACGATTTCTTGAAAAATATTCGTACGTTATAACGCTTTTTAACGAATTAATCGAAAAAGAGTGTTCGGTCCGAAAATTTTCCAAGTACGAACGACCGGCCGCATAGGTCCGTTTTTAAAAATCGTTCTCGGACGGAAATAAACCATTAATCCCGACGTATTTCGTCGAGTTACGTCGATTTATGCAAAAAAATTCATACCTTGTAACGCTTTTTAACGAATAAACTCGAAAAAACTTTTTCGCCCTCGGAATTTTTCTAAGTCCCAACGTACCGGCTCGGAATTTTTCTATGTTCCAACGACCGGTCGTGTCGGTCCAAACGTTTTTATATCCGTCTGCCGACGATATAAACGCTTAATCCCGACGTATTTTATCGAGTTATAACGATTTCTTGAAAAATATTCGTACGTTATAACGCTTTTTAACGAATTAATCGAAAAAGAGTGTTCGGTCCGAAAATTTTCCAAGTACGAACGACCGGCCGCATAGGTCCGTTTTTAAAAATCGTTCTCGGACGGAAATAAACCATTAATCCCGACGTATTTCGTCGAGTTACGTCGATTTATGCAAAAAAATTCATACCTTGTAACGCTTTTTAACGAATAAACTCGAAAAAACTTTTTCGCCCTCGGAATTTTTCTAAGTCCCAACGTACCGGCTCGGAATTTTTCTATGTTCCAACGACCGGTCGTGTCGGTCCAAACGTTTTTATATCCGTCTGCCGACGATATAAACGCTTAATCCCGACGTATTTTATCGAGTTATAACGATTTCTTGAAAAATATTCGTACGTTATAACGCTTTTTAACGAATTAATCGAAAAAGAGTGTTCGGTCCGAAAATTTTCCAAGTACGAACGACCGGCCGCATAGGTCCGTTTTTAAAAATCGTTCTCGGACGGAAATAAACCATTAATCCCGACGTATTTCGTCGAGTTACGTCGATTTATGCAAAAAAATTCATACCTTGTAACGCTTTTTAACGAATAAACTCGAAAAAACTTTTTCGCCCTCGGAATTTTTCTAAGTCCCAACGTACCGGCTCGGAATTTTTCTATGTTCCAACGACCGGTCGTGTCGGTCCAAACGTTTTTATATCCGTCTGCCGACGATATAAACGCTTAATCCCGACGTATTTTATCGAGTTATAACGATTTCTTGAAAAATATTCGTACGTTATAACACTTTTTAACGAGTTATTTGGAGGGGATCTTTCGGCCTTTTCGTAGCGGTGCGAAAAAATTCTAAGTTCCAACGTCCCAGTCACGTTGGTCCGGAGGATGAAATTTTTCAAAAAAATAAAGTGAAATCGCTACTTTCGACTAGATTTCGTCGAAACGTAACGATTTCACGCAAAATTTCGATACGTTATAACGCTTTTTAGCGAGTTATTTCGAGTTGAACTTTCGGTACTTTCGTAACGGGGCGAAAAAATTCTAAGTTCCAACGTCCCGGTCACGTTGGTCCGGAGGATGAAATTTTTTTAAAAAATAAAGTGAAATCGCTACTTTCGACTAGATTTCGTCGAAACGTAACGATTTCACGCAAAATTTCGATACGTTATAACGCTTTTTAGCGAGTTATTTCGAGTTGAACTTTCGGTACTTTCGTAACGGGGCGAAAAAATTCTAAGTTCCAACGTCCCGGTCAGGTTGGTCCGGAGGACGAAATTTTTTAAAAAAATAAAGTGAAATCGCTACTTTCGACTAGATTTCGTCGAAACGTAACGATTTCACGCAAAATTTCGATACGTTATAACGCTTTTTAGCGAGTTATTTCGAGTTGAACTTTCGGTACTTTCGTAACGGGGCGAAAAAATTCTAAGTTCCAACGTCCCGGTCACGTTGGTCCGGAGGATGAAATTTTTTAAAAAAATAAAGTGAAATCGCTACTTTCGACTAGATTTCGTCGAAACGTAACGATTTCACGCAAAATTTCGATACGTTATAACGCTTTTTAGCGAGTTATTTCGAGTTGAACTTTCGGTACTTTCGTAACGGGGCGAAAAAATTCTAAGTTCCAACGTCCCGGTCACGTTGGTCCGGAGGATGAAATTTTTTAAAAAAATAAAGTGAAATCGCTACTTTCGACTAGATTTCGTCGAAACGTAACGATTTCACGCAAAATTTCGATACGTTATAACGCTTTTTAGCGAGTTATTTCGAGTTGAACTTTCGGTACTTTCGTAACGGGGCGAAAAAATTCTAAGTTCCAACGTCCCGGTCACGTTGGTCCGGAGGATGAAATTTTTTAAAAAAATAAAGTGAAATCGCTACTTTCGACTAGATTTCGTCGATACGTAACGATTTCACTGATAATTTCGATGCGTTATAACGCTTTTTCTCGAGTTATTTCGACTCGAACGTTCGAACAGTGGCGAATATTTCAAAGTCCCTGCGACGCAACGATACGCTCTTACGCGTTGCTCGCTCGCTCCGCTCGCTCGAAAAAAAAATAGCCCAACCCAAAACCAATCCCTTTCGCGTTCGTTCTTCGATTTCATCGAAATCTTCGTTCGAACGCTCGGGATCGGTTTTGGGTTGGGCTATATTCGTCCGAGCGAGCGCAGCGAGCGAGCATTTGTCGCGATTATTTTCCTCGTTTTCGTCTCTCTCGTGAAACGGGAAAAAACGTGGAAAACGGGAAAAAACGGGAAAAAACGGGAAAAAACGCGAAGAAACGGGAAAAAACGCGAAAAAACGTTTAAAAATATTTGAAAAAGCGCGCGCGCGCGCGCGCAAGACGAGCTGCGCAGAACGGCGTACCTTAAGAGAGTGTTACCTACTCCGGCGCATACCCGCTGATTCGGAGGTGCGCGCGCAGCGGTAGCACGAGCGGCTAAGTCCAGCGGCGTATTGCTTTTTACTGGCACGCGACAAAGTTGCAGCGGCGTATCGCTTTCTATTCGTGCGTCTCGTTGTTTGATTTAAAGGAAAAAAAAAATCGCTACGCACGACCATCGGCCGTACGTAGCGAAATTATTTTTTTTAACCGCAGGAGACAAAGTCCCAGCGGCG
>NW_026099447.1:35000-45000 GCF_024542735.1 Bombus huntii
TAGCTGCGTTCTTCATCGACCCACGAGCCAAGTGATCCACCGTTCAGGGTAATCTTTTATAAATTTACAACAGTTCAATACTCAAATGTACTCTTCTCGGTTCTAGCGAAGCCGAGTTCCGTCACGTTCGACCAACGGGAATCGAACGCGCAGAAGTCGCCATAGGATTGACGACACAAAAACGTTCGAAAAAAAAAGAAAACGACGAACGCGCGAAGATACGCGCGTTCGCCGGCCGGGCGTAAAGTACATTATGATATATAACAACCATCGAGATCGAAGCTCCGTTCGTCAGGAAACGACGGGGATATATACACCCGATTCTGAATCCTCTGTACAGCACACGATCTCGCGAACGAGTAAGCACGGTGGCTAGCCCATGTTATATATGTGTTTGATTCTACTCTCTCGTCCAATTATTCAAGAAACAGCGCGCGTGCATCTCTCCATCGTTCGGGTGATAGTAAAGATTCGATGGGATTCGCGCGGCCGTCCGCCTCGAGCGGTCTTTCGTCCCAATATCCAGAAGCAGAGTTTGAAAAACTCTAGCGACGGCACGGGTGTCCGACTCACGACATCGAGGTTTCGAAGCCGGCGATCCCCTCCGAACGGATGGCGACCACGCGACCGACTGAAAGCATGAAAAATCGACGAAAGATAGAACACATCTCCGTTCGGGTGGTGTTTTTTCTTTAAAAAAAAAAAAAAAAACAAAAATTCGATGGGACTCGCAGCCATCGTCCTCGCGCGGTCTTTCGTCCCGATATCCAGAAGCAGAGTTTGAAAAACTCTAGCGACGGCACGGGTGTCCGACTCACGACAACGAGGATAGACAGCCGGTCCCCTCCGAACGGGTTATGCGATGATAAACTCGATGAAACTTTAGTCTCGTTCAGGTAGTGTGTGTCTTGTAAATCAAAAATTCGATGGGACACGCATCCATCGTCCTCGCGCGGTCTTTCGTCCCAACATCCAGAAGCAGAGTTTGAAAAACTCTAGCGACGGCACGGGTGTCCGACTCACGACAACGAGGATAGACAGCCGGTCCCCTCTGAACGGTATATTATATATGAGATGATAGACGACAAACTGGATGAAACTTTAAGTCTCGTTCAGGTAGTGTGTAAATCAAAAATTCGATGGGACTCGCATCCGTCGTCCTCGCGCGGTCTTTCGTCCCGATATCCAGAAGCAGAGTTTGAAAAACTCTAGCGACGGCACGGGTGTCCGACTCACGACAACGAGGAAAGACAGCCGGTCCCCTCTGAACGGTATATTATATGAAACTTTAAGTCTCGTTCAGGTAGTGTGTAAGTCAAAAATTCGATGGGACTCGCATCCGTCGTCCTCGCGCGGTCTTTCGTCCCGATATCCAGAAGCAGAGTTTGAAAAACTCTAGCGACGGCACGGGTGTCCGACTCACGACAACGAGGATAGACAGCCGGTCCCCTCTGAACGGTATATTATATATGCGATGATAGACGACAAACTGGATGAAACTTTAAGTCTCGTTCAGGTAGTGTGTAAATAAAAAATTCGATGGGACTCGCATCCGTCGTCCTCGCGCGGTCTTTCGTCCCGATATCCAGAAGCAGAGTTTGAAAAACTCTAGCGACGGCACGGGTGTCCGACTCACGACAACGAGGAAAGACAGCCGGTCCCCTCTGAACGGTATATTATATGAAACTTTAAGTCTCGTTCAGGTAGTGTGTAAGTCAAAAATTCGATGGGACTCGCATCCGTCGTCCTCGCGCGGTCTTTCGTCCCGATATCCAGAAGCAGAGTTTGAAAAACTCTAGCGACGGCACGGGTGTCCGACTCACGACAACGAGGATAGACAGCCGGTCCCCTCTGAACGGTATATAATATGAAACTTTAAGTCTCGTTCAGGTAGTGTGTAAGTCAAAAATTCGATGGGACTCGCATCCGTCGTCCTCGCGCGGTCTTTCGTCCCGATATCCAGAAGCAGAGTTTGAAAAACTCTAGCGACGGCACGGGTGTCCGACTCACGACAACGAGGATAGACAGCCGGTCCCCTCTGAACGGTATATAATATACATTATGCGACGGTAGACGATCAACTAGACGAAACTTTAGTCTCGTTCAGGTGGTGTAAAAAAAATTCGATGGGATACGCACGCACGGCTGTCGTCGTCCTCGAGCGGTCTTTCGTCCCAATATCCAGAAGCAGAGTTTGAAAAACTCTAGCGACGGCACGGGTGTCCGACTCACGACATCGAGGCTTCGAAGCCGGCGGCGTTCCCCTCTGAACGAACTTCGGCTAGACTAGTTACGAATCGTTGCTACACATCGTCTTCATCGTCGTCGTCGTCGACATCGACATCATCATCATATCATCATCATCATCATCATCATCATCATCGGTCATCGTCGCATAGCGGGCCAACATCCACGCGATGCGTCTTCGTTCTAGGTTACCCGATCCACGAGTATGTTACACGTGGTTTCGTTATTTCGAACGAAACGACATACGAAGAGCACACGCCCTTTGGGTAGGAAGCACGTTTCGAGAACGACGAGAGTTTCGATGAAAGAGACGAGAGAAGTCGACGCAGAAGGTATCCATGGATCTTCGAAGAGAACCTTCGAAGATGTATATCGGTATCCTTTCGCTCTGCGCGACTCGCTACAAGTTCTTTCGCTCTCGTCGACTCGTTCTAGACGCTTCGTTCGATCCCAAAGAGGAGTCTTCGATATGTCCCGTTGCTAGGAGGAGAACAAACGCAACACAGACCACGAAACATAGAAGAGAATAGGCGAGCATGATCACTCCGACACGAGGCACTTTAGAGATTTTCTTATTAGTTTGCATGGACTTTTATATTTCGTTTGTACGGTTTCCACGATGCAAATACGAAATACGAGATCGTGACGGCGGGTCTTTCTGTGTACGGCCTCTCGCAGGCGCCACGACTGCATTTCTCTTTACACCTGGTTTCCATCGTAATTTTTTCGTTTGATATCGAGCCTTAACTTTTGTTGGCTCTTTCGAAGCTAGAGTTCCCTTTTATTAGAATTTCATATATATATATATTATATGTTATATGTTTTATTCGGAGACGGCGGGTCTTTCTGTTTACGACCTCACGCAGGCGCCTCGAATAAGTTTCATTCGCATTTCGTTTTTATACTTGTATATATATATCTCTTCATCCCGATGATCGAGAGAGAGTGCCACCTTCTCTTCGTATAATTCCGTAGCTGGAGGGTCGTCTCCTCCTTAAGAATATTTCTATTCGTGCCAACGGAGGTTGCCAAGCTCCCTGGCGTTTTCGTTTGTTAAAGTATATAGCTTGTTAATACGTCGTATATACTTTCGTCGATACAGGAGGAGTACGGCTCCTTACCGACCATTGTGATATATATTTCATAGTTTTTATATGTGTTCAAGTCAAATTCTTTTGGTATCGTATCGTTAATGATCCTTCCGCAGGTTCACCTACGGAAACCTTGTTACGACTTTTACTTCCTCTAAATGATCAAGTTTGGTCATCTTCCCGGTAACATCGGCAATGCTTATCACATTGGCCGCGCACCAGTCCGAAGACCTCACTAAATCATTCAATCGGTAGTAGCGACGGGCGGTGTGTACAAAGGGCAGGGACGTAATCAACGCGAGCTTATGACTCGCGCTTACTGGGAATTCCTCGTTCATGGGGAATAATTGCAAGCCCCAATCCCTAGCACGAAGGAGGTTCAGCGGGTTACCCGGGCCTTTCGGCCAGGGAAAACACGCTGATTCCTTCAGTGTAGCGCGCGTGCGGCCCAGAACATCTAAGGGCATCACAGACCTGTTATTGCTCAATCTCGTGCGGCTAGAAGCCGCCTGTTCCTCTAAGAAGATTTGTTTGTACGTTGGTAGTAAAAACCCACCGACCGAAGCCGGGGGCCTTCGAGATACCATAAGTTACGTCTATTTAGCAGGCTAGAGTCTCGTTCGTTATCGGAATTAACCAGACAAATCGCTCCACCAACTAAGAACGGCCATGCACCACCACCCACCGAATCAAGAAAGAGCTATCAATCTGTCAATCCTTCCGGTGTCCGGGCCTGGTGAGGTTTCCCGTGTTGAGTCAAATTAAGCCGCAGGCTCCACTCCTGGTGGTGCCCTTCCGTCAATTCCTTTAAGTTTCAGCTTTGCAACCATACTTCCCCCGGAACCCAAAAGCTTTGGTTTCCCGGAAGCTGCCCGCCGAGTCATCGGAGGAACTTCGGCGGATCGCTGGCTGGCATCGTTTATGGTTAGAACTAGGGCGGTATCTGATCGCCTTCGAACCTCTAACTTTCGTTCTTGATTAATGAAAACATTTTTGGCAAATGCTTTCGCTTCTGTCCGTCTTGCGACGATCCAAGAATTTCACCTCTAACGTCGCAATACGAATGCCCCCATCTGTCCCTATTAATCATTACCTCGGGGCTCCGAAAACCAACAAAATAGAACCGAGGTCCTATTCCATTATTCCATGCACACAGTATTCAGGCGAAGGTAGCCTGCTTTAAGCACTCTAATTTGTTCAAAGTAAACGTATCGGCCCACCTCGACACTCAGTGAAGAGCACCGCGATGGGATATTAGTTGGACCGCCCGCGAGGAGCTAAGCCCACCGATAGGACGTACCACATAATGCCAGTTAAACACCGCGAGCGGTGAACCGACACTGTGACACACAGATTCAACTACGAGCTTTTTAACCGCAACAACTTTAATATACGCTATTGGAGCTGGAATTACCGCGGCTGCTGGCACCAGACTTGCCCTCCAATTGGTCCTCGTTAAAGGATTTAAAGTGTACTCATTCCGATTACGGGGCCTCGGATGAGTCCCGTATCGTTATTTTTCGTCACTACCTCCCCGTGCCGGGAGTGGGTAATTTGCGCGCCTGCTGCCTTCCTTGGATGTGGTAGCTGTTTCTCAGGCTCCCTCTCCGGAATCGAACCCTGATTCCCCGTTACCCGTTACAACCATGGTAGGCGCAGAACCTACCATCGACAGTTGATAAGGCAGACATTTGAAAGATGCGTCGCCGGTGCTAGATGACCATGCGATCAGCACAAAGTTATTCAGAGTCACCAAAACAAACGATGGACGGACAGACGAGCCATCCGCCACCGATTGGTTTTGATCTAATAAAAGCATTCCTACCATCTCTGGTCGGAATCTGTTTGCATGTATTAGCTCTAGAATTACCACAGTTATCCAAGTAAATGTAGGTATGATCTAAGAAACCATAACTGATTTAATGAGCCATTCGCGGTTTCACCTTAATGCGGCATGTACTGAGACATGCATGGCTTAATCTTTGAGACAAGCATATGACTACTGGCAGGATCAACCAGGGATCTTATTCGTATAACAATTCTTATAAATTTCGTTTAAGTTCTCTTCGTGTCGTAGGTGGGACGTAAGCACCGTACGACGAGACTTTTCGTTCTTAAGATAGATATATCTATAAAATATATCTCCTAGCGACGTTCGAGATACACCCATAGTTCAGTAATAATCTTCGAACGCCGCTCGCAGCCACTTTGTAATTCTCAACTCCACCTCCTCTCTTCTCTCTCTCTCTTTCTCATAGTCTTATATAAAATGTTTAGAATCGTACTTCTAAAGGAACATTTCCATAATGCTGTCTTCGTGTAAAAAGACTTATTAGAATATCTTAGCGGTAAAGCACGTATACGCACCTCACGCTGAACGAACAAGCGCGTATCCCAGTGCGTCGCGCTGGACATACCGTAAGAATATTCTTTCAATCGGTAGAACATTTTCGGCAGAAGACATACTACGCAAAGATAGTACGCTCCTACCGCCTCATCGGATACTTCTGCGAAAGCAGAAGTTTTTATAGAAAGCAGACGGTTATACTCTTTTGAATGAATCGATGCTCAGTTAGTACAAGCACACACGCATCTAACAATTTTTGTTAGAATACGTACACACAGGTCACCAGCTTCCCGACTCAGGGGAACCTTGCCACGATATTTGGTCATTACGTCCAGGACAGCGACCCGCGGCGCAGCAGTGTAGAGAAAAAACCAGAACGAGAACGGAGGAACAGTCGAGAAATAGCGTAAAATACACTAAGACTCGAGGAGCGGTGACTGAATTCTCAACCGAGGCCGTAGAATAGCCACGCGCTCAACGCTGTTCCGACCGAACCGTCCGGCTCGACGTCTCTCTTATAGATACGAAAGCGCCAGCCGGAAGGCCGGCGCCGGCCGGGCTAGCGGCCGCGCGCTTACGGTGCAAAACCTCCGTAGCAACGTACCGTTCGGAAGGGACGCTGGAACTTAGTCTCGCGAACGCTCGATCACTACTATACAAAGCCAATATCCAACCATCGAAATACATTACCAGACGTTTTATTAACATAATAGAAATGCATTTTTACCAAAAAATTAATTTTTTTTTTCACCGAAAAATTGCATCAGTAAACATACTCTTTTATCGAATACGGACAAAAAATAAGTTTATAATCAATTACAATACGTTAAAATAAGTAGAAATATGCAAAAAAATATATACCTTGTAACGTTAATTAACGAAAAAATTAGAAAAATATCCCAGTCGTGTCAGTTCGACGAACGCTAATTTTTTGAAAAAATCGATAAAAATGTTTAATCCCGACGTATTTAATAGAGATAGAACGATTCCCGTAAAAAAATTTATACCTTGTAACGCTTTTTAACGAATAAACTCGAAAAAACTTTTTCGCCCTCGGAATTTTTCTAAGTCCCAACGTACCGGCTCGGAATTTTTCTATGTTCCAACGACCGGTCGTGTCGGTCCAAACGTTTTTATATCCGTCTGCCGACGATATAAACGCTTAATCCCGACGTATTTTATCGAGTTATAACGATTTCTTGAAAAATATTCGTACGTTATAACGCTTTTTAACGAATTAATCGAAAAAGAGTGTTCGGTCCGAAAATTTTCTAAGTACGAACGACCGGCCGCATAGGTCCGTTTTTAAAAATCGTTCTCGGACGGAAATAAACCATTAATCCCGACGTATTTCGTCGAGTTACGTCGATTTATGCAAAAAAATTCATACCTTGTAACGCTTTTTAACGAATAAACTCGAAAAAACTTTTTCGCCCTCGGAATTTTTCTAAGTCCCAACGTACCGGCTCGGAATTTTTCTATGTTCCAACGACCGGTCGTGTCGGTCCAAACGTTTTTATATCCGTCTGCCGACGATATAAACGCTTAATCCCGACGTATTTTATCGAGTTATAACGATTTCTTGAAAAATATTCGTACGTTATAACGCTTTTTAACGAATTAATCGAAAAAGAGTGTTCGGTCCGAAAATTTTCTAAGTACGAACGACCGGCCGCATAGGTCCGTTTTTAAAAATCGTTCTCGGACGAAATAAACCATTAATCCCGACGTATTTCGTCGAGTTACGTCGATTTATGCAAAAAAATTCATACCTTGTAACGCTTTTTAACGAATAAACTCGAAAAAAAACTTTTCGCCCTCGGAATTTTTCTAAGTCCCAACGTACCGGCTCGGAATTTTTCTATGTTCCAACGACCGGTCGTGTCGGTCCAAAACGTTTTTATATCCGTCTGCCGACGATATAAACGCTTAATCCCGACGTATTTTATCGAGTTATAACGATTTCTTGAAAAATATTCGTACGTTATAACGCTTTTTAACGAATTAATCGAAAAAGAGTGTTCGGTCCGAAAATTTTCTAAGTACGAACGACCGGCCGCATAGGTCCGTTTTTAAAAATCGTTCTCGGACGGAAATAAACCATTAATCCCGACGTATTTCGTCGAGTTACGTCGATTTATGCAAAAAAATTCATACCTTGTAACGCTTTTTAACGAATAAACTCGAAAAAAACTTTTTCGCCCTCGGAATTTTTCTAAGTCCCAACGTACCGGCTCGGAATTTTTTCTATGTTCCAACGACCGGTCGTGTCGGTCCAAACGTTTTTATATCCGTCTGCCGACGATATAAACGCTTAATCCCGACGTATTTTATCGAGTTATAACGATTTCTTGAAAAATATTCGTACGTTATAACGCTTTTTAACGAATTAATCGAAAAAGAGTGTTCGGTCCGAAAATTTTCTAAGTACGAACGACCGGCCGCATAGGTCCGTTTTTAAAAATCGTTCTCGGACGGAAATAAACCATTAATCCCGACGTATTTCGTCGAGTTACGTCGATTTATGCAAAAAAATTCATACCTTGTAACGCTTTTTAACGAATAAACTCGAAAAAACTTTTTCGCCCTCGGAATTTTTCTAAGTCCCAACGTACCGGCTCGGAATTTTTCTATGTTCCAACGACCGGTCGTGTCGGTCCAAACGTTTTTATATCCGTCTGCCGACGATATAAACGCTTAATCCCGACGTATTTTATCGAGTTATAACGATTTCTTGAAAAATATTCGTACGTTATAACGCTTTTTAACGAATTAATCGAAAAAGAGTGTTCGGTCCGAAAATTTTCCAAGTACGAACGACCGGCCGCATAGGTCCGTTTTTAAAAATCGTTCTCGGACGGAAATAAACCATTAATCCCGACGTATTTCGTCGAGTTACGTCGATTTATGCAAAAAAATTCATACCTTGTAACGCTTTTTAACGAATAAACTCGAAAAAACTTTTTCGCCCTCGGAATTTTTCTAAGTCCCAACGTACCGGCTCGGAATTTTTCTATGTTCCAACGACCGGTCGTGTCGGTCCAAACGTTTTTATATCCGTCTGCCGACGATATAAACGCTTAATCCCGACGTATTTTATCGAGTTATAACGATTTCTTGAAAAATATTCGTACGTTATAACGCTTTTTAACGAATTAATCGAAAAAGAGTGTTCGGTCCGAAAATTTTCCAAGTACGAACGACCGGCCGCATAGGTCCGTTTTTAAAAATCGTTCTCGGACGGAAATAAACCATTAATCCCGACGTATTTCGTCGAGTTACGTCGATTTATGCAAAAAAAATTCATACCTTGTAACGCTTTTTAACGAATAAACTCGAAAAAACTTTTTCGCCCTCGGAATTTTTCTAAGTCCCAACGTACCGGCTCGGAATTTTTCTATGTTCCAACGACCGGTCGTGTCGGTCCAAACGTTTTTATATCCGTCTGCCGACGATATAAACGCTTAATCCCGACGTATTTTATCGAGTTATAAACGATTTCTTGAAAAATATTCGTACGTTATAACGCTTTTTAACGAATTAATCGAAAAAGAGTGTTCGGTCCGAAAATTTTCCAAGTACGAACGACCGGCCGCATAGGTCCGTTTTTAAAAATCGTTCTCGGACGGAAATAAACCATTAATCCCGACGTATTTCGTCGAGTTACGTCGATTTATGCAAAAAAATTCATACCTTGTAACGCTTTTTAACGAATAAACTCGAAAAAACTTTTTCGCCCTCGGAATTTTTCTAAGTCCCAACGTACCGGCTCGGAATTTTTCTATGTTCCAACGACCGGTCGTGTCGGTCCAAACGTTTTTATATCCGTCTGCCGACGATATAAACGCTTAATCCCGACGTATTTTATCGAGTTATAACGATTTCTTGAAAAATATTCGTACGTTATAACACTTTTTAACGAGTTATTTGGAGGGGATCTTTCGGCCTTTTCGTAGCGGTGCGAAAAAATTCTAAGTTCCAACGTCCCAGTCACGTTGGTCCGGAGGATGAAATTTTTCAAAAAAATAAAGTGAAATCGCTACTTTCGACTAGATTTCGTCGAAACGTAACGATTTCACGCAAAATTTCGATACGTTATAACGCTTTTTAGCGAGTTATTTCGAGTTGAACTTTCGGTACTTTCGTAACGGGGCGAAAAAATTCTAAGTTCCAACGTCCCGGTCACGTTGGTCCGGAGGATGAAATTTTTTAAAAAAATAAAGTGAAATCGCTACTTTCGACTAGATTTCGTCGAAACGTAACGATTTCACGCAAAATTTCGATACGTTATAAACGCTTTTTAGCGAGTTATTTC
>NW_026099448.1:0-50999 GCF_024542735.1 Bombus huntii
AAGCTTTTCTCAACGAATCCGATGCCTTCGCATCCCTTAGACACATCCCAACGCAGTCTTCCTCCGCAGCAGCATCGCGACAAAAAAGTCAGTCTATTACAGCGAGTCAACATATCACGATCGTTATACTTACACGGTTCGAGTCGAATAATTACCTAAGCTCTCGACATCTCGTGCAATCATTGTCCGCACTCGTAGCGCATCTCGAATCATAGCTATCCAAGCTCGAACTTATAACCGCGCATTCGCGAACCGAATATAATCGCGAGTCCTGCGCCAAGTGTACTCATTGATATTACAGTGAATAAAACATTTATCGTTGAGTAAATCTGAGTTTTCCTTCCGACCCTATCACGACATATCACCTCAACATATTTTAAAAAAAACAAAAAAAAAAAAAAAACAAAAAAAAAACAAAAAAAAAAAAAAGCACTCGTTCTCGTCCGATCACGAAAGTTAAGGAGCGCTGGGCACGGATAGTACTTGGATGGGTGACCGCCTGGGAACTCCGTGTGGTGTTGGCTTTTTTTTTATTTTTCCAATATTTTTTACTTTCCTTGACAATCTATTTTTAATAATCTATAATCGAATAATCGAGAAAATGCAATGTTTTTAGCATTACGCGACCATTGTCATACATTGTATCACTCTCTCATAGACGTACAAATAAATTGTTGCATGTTTTAAAGCTAAAAGAAGTCACGTTTCTTGATATGCAGAAATTTTATGATAACAGATTGATATCGTTAAATTTCAAGTGCATGCGTACTCGACGAAACTTCAGCGTCAATTTTTCCGAAAACAAAACTTTGTATCAAAAATTGTCATTGTACATTTTGGACTTACTTTTGAATAGGGAATCATTTACTTTCGTCTGGCAGCATATCTTTCCAGAACATCTTGTTCTAACTATGAATAGTTAGACACCGATTCTTCGCGTCAATTTCGCCACAATTTATTGCATTACTACTTCCTGAAATTAGAATTTCTAGTGCGTGTATAGCCAGCCTAAACTGGAAACTTTGCGGAAATTGGAAAAATTCATGGAATTGGAAACCTTGTACTTTTATAATGAATGTTCTAAAAACATTTTCAGCACTCAAAACTTAACTGTGAAACCTAGAAAACGGTTGTTCTTGCAATATCTGTGGTTCAATCTGTAAATGTTTAATTTAATTTGTAAAGTGATATTTCTATCTGTAAAACCTACAAAACGCTTGTTCTTAGAACATCTGATATTTAATTCTTTAGATTTACGAAATGGATATTAGTAAATATTCGAAATATAAACTTTAAGAATTATTCGTAGGACTTTCGGAGGAGATGTTCCGAGAACATTCAAAATTTAAGTTTCAAGGACATCTGTAAGATTTTAAGACTGCAAAACTTAAGTCTCGCCAACTATAAACTTAAACATATGACTTAACATATAGACAACATAAACTTAACATATTACTACCAGAACTTATCAGAAAAAATAGAAAAATGACTGCAAGATAAAGGGCAAACCCCAGTCAATTTAACCACATTACATTTACAATACGAAAGCGGAAACCACCTAATATCGATTGAATGGCACGCACATAACACAAACAAAGCAAGTTAAATACTAAGACTCCACTTGGACTCATAACTTACATGAAAGCAACATATACCAAATCAATTATAGACAAAATACGGATAAAAAGGAGACAGTCGAAACTGTAAACTCAGCATAGAAAGTAAATTTGAAAATATCCAAAACCAGGATTAATAAGGTAACTAACCAGAATCGCTTCTAGAAATACTCAGAACAGTAGTCAACGCCCCATGAATATCAGAAACGAGGATATACGCAAGACCTAAAATACCAATGTCAAAGAAGAAATCGCAAGTACTAAAAAAAAAGGAAAAAAAAAAAGGAAAAAAAAAAAAATACAAGGAAAGAACGGCAACGCGTCCAAGCCAAATTGTAAAGTACAAATTAAATAAATGGAAAAAAAAAAAGAAAAAAAGAAACGGATTGCATGTTTGCCCATAAAGGAGTAATCAAAGTGATGAAAAACTTTTTATAATGCTTGTTACTTGCGAATAACCACACTTAACCCTGCTCGGTCTTCCATTTAACTAAATTATTCGTAAGAGTTTGAAGAAGAAAGTTACCTTTGCATACAAAGATTCGTTTTTCTTTATTTTATCTTCTAACTAAGGACCGGGGAAATGTAGCGGTACGTTACTGTATCCTTCATAATAACTTTCATTGCAAAGAACCGGTACATTCTATTATCGCAAAGAAAATCTTGGCATTAGTGAAATTTCTACAAACTCTTATTTTCTCTTTGAAATGTTCCAATGTATTTATAACACTCTCTGCTATTTCTTTTGCAGCTTTCCTACGCGGGTCATATTACCGTCTTATAATATAATTTTGTATCAGTGCGTTCCCTAAATTTTGCTATGATCGCGCGTTTTTTTTTTTTTTTTTTTTTTTTTTTCTCAAATATGTCGGTTTCAAGAGTCAGATAAAATTTTGCTCTATACGTTCAAAAGAATACAGAAGTTCTTAGAGAAAGAAAGGAGAGCAGTAAGAACAAAGAGACCCGGAGACCCGGCAGCAGGGTTAAAAACAACATGAATTTAATTTCTAAATATTTTGGTTTCTTGCATCCTGATATTAACCTTCTTCTGCTTAATCTATTTTCATCGTTAAGAAACATTTTAAACACTATTTACAATACAAAGATAAAATACTTTATTTTATATACCACATTGTGAAAATAAAGATAGTTTATTTTTTACTACATATTCAAAATATTTTATTCGTACTGTAGACCAACAACTACTTAAGATAGTATTTAAAAGAAATATTCAGAAAGAAAATTCAGAAATAGAAATAACTTTTAATTATATGTCGGAGATGAAAGGAAAGCCGAAGCCTTTCCTTGGAAATTTTGGGAACATCCTCTAGTACCTTAGCCTAGACTTTATTATAGTTGTAATTGCTTAAGATTTGTAATAAGCGAGATTGGGTTCGAGGTGACAATCGGTCGCTGAACGTAGCCACGGTCACGGGATGGATGTTTTATCTAACGGAGGTCTGGAGTGGTTGTATGTGTTTTCCGAGAAATGTGGTTGTGGCGGCATGCGGCCTCGAGAGCGGGCCGAGCCACGTGTGATGTTGCCTCGGAGGTGCCGATGCAATGGGACATACATTGTATTAGTAATCAAAACTCCAGGCAGAAACTGCCTAGCAACGGCGTTTGGAACTTTCTCGATGCTTCCAACGAGTGTGCCTAGCAACGGCGTTTGGAACCTTCTCGATGCTTCCAAACGGATATAGAAAACAAAATGCAATCGTACAGGGAGAAAAATCTCCACGAGGCTGGCATTCTTGCGATTGCCTTGGAGAGTGATACATCGAGCATTTTCGACGATCGCATTTGCGTCTAAGTTAGTTTCGCTTAGTAAGGAGTTATCCCGGTGACCGTGGATTCGTTTGAACTCAAACATTGCTAATAGTACTATTTAATTTAATTATTCGTAGATCGTATTATTCATTAGGCTTAGTGTTTGTTAGACTTATTATTAGTCGTACTTATTATTTGTTAAGCTTAGTGATAGACCTGTATATACGTGTAAATAAAATCTCGGCTTTGTGAAACGATGGCTAGTCCACATGAAGAGTCGTCGCGCGCCCAAAATTCGAATCGTGACCCGACATCAGAAGTGGGATCAGAACCGTTTAAAGTGCTACAAGAGCAAATGGTCCTTATGCGCGAGTTAATTCAGACGCTAGCGCACAAACCGGAGGTGCAAAGACCGAGTACGGAATCTAAGGATGTAACGTTACCACGTTTTGACCCCGAAGGTGCGGGCGCCGATCCATCCGCGTGGTGCTCTCATGCTGATTTGATTTTGAAAGACCACCCGATGCAAGATAGTGCGTTACTTTCCGCTCTAAATCGCGCCCTAAGGGGTCCTGCTGCGCATTGGCTTTCACAAATGGTGCGCGGTGGAAAGCTTACCTGGCCAACGTTTAAGGAACAATTTCTTTCGCGTTTTGGTGGCAGAGAGACAGCCGCTTCGGCGTTAATAAGGATATCCAGAGAACGACCGTCGGAGACTGAATCCCCGGGAGCGTACGGTAGTCGCCTCCGCTCCATGCTGCAGATGAAGTTGCAAGATCTAACGATGCCCGAAGTGATCAATGCCTTCGCCCTTTATATGCTGAGTTCACAAGATCGACGCTTTCGGCGACTAACGCTCGCGAATAATATCAGGACGGAGGACCAATTTCATGATGAAATGAGGATTCTCCCTTACAACGATCAGCCGACATTTTCGCCAAGAAATTCACTAACGGAACCTGAAGCTAAACGAAGCAGGCTATCAGTTCCTCGGATTAAGTGCTACCGCTGTGGTGCTCTCGGACATAAGAGAACGGAGTGTCGCCTGCAAATACAAACGGGGAAGGAGCAGGATATACGAAACCCGAAGGAAAAACGACCAGCCGCATCGTCGAAGGTGACCTGCTTCAAATGCCACGAGGAGGGACATATCGCGCCTAATTGCCCATCATCGCGGAAAAGAAACTACGATTCCATTGACGAACGCCGGATCGACTCCTGTGTAGTGGAAGCTCCGGCTGGTAGATTAAGCCATCTGGGTGAGTCGTATCCATTTTACTTTGATTCTGGGGCCGAGTGTTCGTTAATCAAAGAGTCCCTAGCCTCGAAATTTTCGGGTAAGAGAATAACCGATGTGGTAGTGATGCGGGGGATCGGGAATACTTGTATTAAGAGTACACTTCAGATTTTGTCCACTGTTTGTATTAACGGTCTTACATTGGAGATAGTTTTTCATGTCCTTGCCGACGATTACCTAAAATACGACATCATGATTGGTCGCGAGATTTTGAGCCAGGGATTCGACGTAAATATCACGCAAAATAGCCTCGTTATTTGTAAAACAAAGGTCGTTAACGCTTGTGGTAAAGTCGCGGAAGATGCGGTCAACATTAACGAGGTTGACACTGATGTGATCGGTAACGACAAAGATCGATTAATCTCTGTTCTCGAAAAATTTAAAGAATCATTCATTACGGGTTTCCCGCGTACTCGCGTCAGTACGGGTCAGTTGGAAATACGGCTAATTGATCCCAACGTCACCGTGCAGAGAAGCCCTTACAGGCTTAGCGAGGAAGAGCGAAGAATAGTACGCGAGAGAATAGACGAATTAATGAAAGCACAAATCGTAAAACCTAGTAATTCGCCGTTCGCGAGCCCTATGATACTCGTGAAGAAGAAGGACGGCTCAGACAGATTGTGTGTAGACTTTCGAGCGCTGAATAAAAATACGGTCGCGGATCGGTATCCCTTACCCCTTATTGCTGACCAAATCGCGAGATTGCAGAGTGCGAGATACTTCATTAGCCTGGACATGGCTAGCGGATTTCATCAGATTCCCATTCATCCTAACTCGACGGAATATACTGCGTTCGTTACCCCCGACGGTCAATACGAATACGTGACGATGCCGTTTGGGTTGAAAAATGCACCAGCCGTTTTCCAGAGAGCCATTTTCAAGGCCTTAGGCGACCTCGCTTATTCGTATGTCGTTGTTTATTTGGACGACGTTCTAATAATCGCCGACTCAATAGATCAAGCTCTAGGAAGGTTGCACACTGTACTAAACACTCTCGTAAACGCCGGATTTTCTTTCAATTTCGCTAAATGTTCTTTTCTGAAAACGTCGGTACTTTATTTGGGATATGTAATTCGTAACGGAGAAGTTCGTCCAAACCCGGGAAAAATACAAGCTTTGAATTCTTTACCTGCACCGTCGACCGTCACACAGCTTAGGCAGTTTATAGGTTTGGCCTCTTACTTCCGAAAATTTATTCCTAAATTTTCACAAGTGATGAAACCCTTGTACGCACTCACTTCTAGTAACAAGCACGTAACTTGGACGGACAGGCACGAAAAGATAAGACAACAGATAATTTCCGTTCTGACCGACGCGCCGGTGTTAATGATATTTGATCCCAATCGTCCCATAGAGCTACATACCGACGCTAGTTCGGAGGGGTATGGAGCTATTTTAATGCACAAAGTCGAAAAGGAAAACAGAGTCATCGAATATTATAGTAAAAGGACCAGTCCCGCGGAATCTAGGTATCATTCGTACGAACTGGAGACACTAGCAGTAGTAAGCGCCGTCAAGCATTTCCGACACTACTTACATGGACGGAAATTCTTAGTAGTTACCGACTGTAATTCTTTGAAAGCCTCCAGCAACAAAGTAAACTTAAACGACCGGGTTTATAGGTGGTGGGCTTATTTGCAAACATTCGATTTTGACATCATGTATCGAGAGGGTAAACGAATGGCCTACGTAGATTTCTTTTCGCGAAACCCCGTAGACTTGAATCGCCGTATGATAGACAAGGTCGCAGAGAAAGAGATTAATCTGGCCGAGATCTCCGAGGATTGGCTATTAGCGGAACAACGTCGCGATCCGCAAATCTCCGAAATCGTTAATAATTTGCAGAACGAAGAGCTCGCGGAAGATATCGCGAATACCTACGAACTGCGATCCGGTACACTTTACCGTAAAATACAACGAAAGGGCAGAACCCTTTGCTTACCCATTGTTCCGAGAGGTTTTAGATGGTCCGTCATCAACCATGTGCATCAGTCAATTATGCACTTAGGATGGGATAAAACGCTCGAGAAGCTCTATGAGTATTATTGGTTCGAGGGAATGGCGAAGTACGTTCGCAAATTTGTCGAGAACTGCCATGCTTGTAGAGTTTCGAAGGCTAGTTCAGGTAAAATACAGGCTGAACTGCATCCTATACCTAAGACCGGCATACCGTGGCATACGGTGCACATGGACATAACGGGCAAGCTGAGTGGCAAGAATGACTCGAAAGAGTATGTCGTCGTCTTGATCGATGCCTTTACGAAATTCGTGCACTTACATCACACACGCAAATTGGATTCGCTTAGCGTTATCAAGGCACTTAAGTCCGCCGTGTTTTTGTTCGGTAGTCCCTGTCGGGTAATAGCAGATCAGGGTAGATGTTTCACGGGCCGGGAATTTCAAGAATTCTGTGCAAGCAAACAAATCAAAGTTCATTTGATCGCGACCGGTGCAAGTAGGGCCAATGGCCAAGTAGAACGTGTTATGAGCACGTTAAAAAATATGTTCACAACGGTAGAAACGACCGGGCGTTCATGGCAAGACGCGATCGGGGAGATGCAATTGGCTTTGAATTGCACCATCAACCGCGTAACCAAATCGAGTCCTTTAGAGTTATTGATTGGTAGAGCAGCAAGACCGTATGACTTATTACTACCTGATAACATCGAGGAAAAAGAAATAGATATCTCCAGTGTAAGACAACAGGCAATAAAAGAGATGGAAACTAGTGCTAGGTATGCCAAAGAGAGATTCGATAAAACCAAAGCTAAAGTAGTTAGGTTTAATCCCGGTGATTTGGTACTACGCCAAAATGAAGAAAGGAACCAGACAAAACTGGATCCAAAATTCAGGGGTCCGTTTGTAATATCGGAGGTCCTGGAAGGAGACCGATATACCTTGAAAACACTGGATGGGAAAAGGTCATACAAGTACAGTCATGACAGGTTAAGGAAAATGCCGGATAGTTGCATTCCTGCGGAGTTGGATGTCTGTTGTGATGACGAGAACAGTGACCATGGCGATGTGAGTACCCCGATCCCAGAGGATCGTAGAATTATATGAGCCCAGGTGCGGCCATGGGATGGAGTTCAGTGCGGTCAGGCACTGGAAGTGACGATGTCACGAAGCTGGGAGCCGGTTTAGTACCGACAGCGACGATGTCACGAAGCTGGGAGCCGGTTTAGTACCGACAGCGAAAATGTCACGAAGCTGGGAGCCGGTTTAGTACCGACAGCGAAAATGTCACGAAGCTGGGAGCCGGTTTAGTACCGACAGCGACAATGTCACGAGGTTAGAGCTGGTCTAGTACCGACAGCGACAATGTCACGAGGTTAGAGCTGGTCTAGTACCGACAGCGACAATGTCACGGATTTGGAGCTGGTCTAGTACCGACAGCGACGATGTCACGAGGCTGGAGGCGGTCTAGTACCGGCAGTGACAATGTCACGAGGCTGGAGGCGGTCTAGTGTTGACAGCGATCGTGTTACGAAGCTGGTTATGTAACGAACTTTGAGAGTATGTGCGATTCGAAGGATGAGACCCATTTGGGTGTGAAATCGAGAATGGTCCGTCATGTCATTACGACCCGACTGAAAGCACGCAGAATGCAACTGGCACTTTGAATGCTAATCACAATGATACTAATCCTGTTTCCTTTTGTTTTGTTGACGAAGGTACACCCGAGGACGTGTGATAGTCAGGATGGCCGTGTCGGAGATGAAAGGAAAGCCGAAGCCTTTCCTTGGAAATTTTGGGAACATCCTCTAGTACCTTAGCCTAGACTTTATTATAGTTGTAATTGCTTAAGATTTGTAATAAGCGAGATTGGGTTCGAGGTGACAATCGGTCGCTGAACGTAGCCACGGTCACGGGATGGATGTTTTATCTAACGGAGGTCTGGAGTGGTTGTATGTGTTTTCCGAGAAATGTGGTTGTGGCGGCATGCGGCCTCGAGAGCGGGCCGAGCCACGTGTGATGTTGCCTCGGAGGTGCCGATGCAATGGGACATACATTGTATTAGTAATCAAAACTCCAGGCAGAAACTGCCTAGCAACGGCGTTTGGAACTTTCTCGATGCTTCCAACGAGTGTGCCTAGCAACGGCGTTTGGAACCTTCTCGATGCTTCCAAACGGATATAGAAAACAAAATGCAATCGTACAGGGAGAAAAATCTCCACGAGGCTGGCATTCTTGCGATTGCCTTGGAGAGTGATACATCGAGCATTTTCGACGATCGCATTTGCGTCTAAGTTAGTTTCGCTTAGTAAGGAGTTATCCCGGTGACCGTGGATTCGTTTGAACTCAAACATTGCTAATAGTACTATTTAATTTAATTATTCGTAGATCGTATTATTCATTAGGCTTAGTGTTTGTTAGACTTATTATTAGTCGTACTTATTATTTGTTAAGCTTAGTGATAGACCTGTATATACGTGTAAATAAAATCTCGGCTTTGTGAAACGATGGCTAGTCCACATGAAGAGTCGTCGCGCGCCCAAAATTCGAATCGTGACCCGACATATATAGACTCATCGGTTTCATCAGTCTCTGTAAAATACTATTTCGAATCAATTTTACAGTCTCTCACACCAGTAGTGACAAATTTAACCGCAATTAAAAAAGTATCGTAATCAATATTGAAGTAGTCGAGTAATAGTGATCTTTCAATGTTTCGAAAATCATATAGAGTAAATAGAAAAATAATTATTTGCTGATAATATTGACATAATTTAACCGTTCGAGTCCCAGGGGTCTTTGAAAAACCACGGTCGTGTGACGATCGGCATACTTCAAATCCGACGGACTGACGATAGAGATAAAGATGTGGCGGCACTCGGCGACAATGTATATCGCTGAAGTGCCTAATGAACCATCAACATCCCAACGGTCCTTCCACCGAAGGTTCTAGAAGAAAGAGCACGTGGCAACGATCGCGGACGCCTAGCAAATGCATGGACGGTGGGGATGTTGAGGGATGACAAAAGAAAGTAATCGGATCCGATCGAAAGTAAAATCATAAGAGTCAGTCTTAGAAAGTCACGCCTAGAGTTCGGAAGTAGATTGTAAAGTGTATTGTTGTTAGAAAGAAAAAAAAATAAAGTTTTCTTTTTTTATTTTTCACCTCAAATTTCTTTTTTATTTTGTTATTTTACGTGACAGTGGAAAAGTCCGGAACGGCAGGATAACCTCTTAATCGATTGCGAGAGAAACAAGCGGCACAATAGCGCTCGTCATATGTGTTATTTTTATGAAATACATCTATATTTTTATATATGCGTACTATTAGTTTATAAATATTCCAAATTTTGTTCAATAAAAATTATTAAGATAACAATGAAATACACAAAATACCGTCAGTCGTCCGTAGCGTTCAAATGTACTGGGACTTTTCGACATAAAATCTAAACACCGCGATCACGCTGCTTGGTACTCAATCGGTTAAAGAAACAACGATATGTCTAACATGCGCGCGTGTCTCTGATATCGGACGATACCGCGCTCTGTAACTCGTTCCCCGTCGAATTAATCTTGGGTGACAGATTTACGAGGGAGAGTAATGACTCAATGCGCGAAGAACAATTGACGAAGTTAAAACTGGGAAAAAAAAAAAAAAAAAAAAAGAAAAAAAAAAGGAAAAAAAGAACAAACAATGAGAAAGTTTCAAATTGTTTTCGACGATTAAGACGAAATTTAGGAATACTTACTGCGGACGATTATGCGATAGGAAGCAACTGAAGCGAATGCCGCGACGCGATGTACGACTGAACGAATGCGACTGAATTATCGTACGACGATACGAATGATTAACGATACACGCGTGACGATGCCGCTCGCAATTGAAAGACCAGCACGAGACGGTTTACTAATCGTTCGCTCACTAAAATGATACTTACCTTCGCGTATGCTTGGAGATACTGTTCACAATTGAAGATTTCGCACAGGACTGTCCACTGATCGTCACGCCTGATGGAACGACTCTGTCTCCACCAACGCTTGCAGCCATGTCCACGAATGCTTCAAGATATTGACTCATCGAAGAAGCTAGCACAGAAAAGTATCACTGATCGTTGCGACTGACGAAACGATTTCACCTGCACGAGCGCTTGAAGAGCGCTAAGAGATTGAAACGGTTCTTTAGTCCACGTTTAGCGATTCGAACGCACGGAAACTGACTCGCTGCTACATGTTCACGATTAAACTACTCGAACGAGACTGCCGATACCGTTGTTAGACTCCAACAAGGCTCGAAACGGAGGACCCCAAATACGCACGCTGATTGGTTTTCAAGAAAATCGTCACGCGGCATATTCGCCCGCAAGATGGCGTTTACTGCGTGAATACGCTCCAAGTGCGGGGCAGATCCTTCGCTGGAAGAGCGTGAACGATACCTGGGTGAATGCGAGGCTTCGATGTAATTGGGTAAGAGTGGCGGCGCTCGACCGCTCGGGCCGTTAAAATCCGTCAATTATCCTTACAAGAAACTCGTAGCGTAGGAAATTAGAAATACTGCTACGAATGTTGAAGAGAATCGTTTTAGCTATTGGAGTACCCTTCTAAAATAGCGCCTTGACTGCGAAAGCGAGCAACAACGAGCTACAACGAGACAAAAGCTACATCATACTATCCAAAATAAACAATCTAAAGTACAACAAAATTCTTACGACAAAAAGAGAAGATAAATAAAATAAAAAAAAATATGTCTAAAAAGACTCAGCTAGCATGTTCCCACAGACAAATCAAACTTTTAGGTAAAAAGAATCTAACTCTATCCCTTCTTTCAAACTACCTCCAGAGAAAGCTCCCCTCCTCCAAGATGCAGGTATAGCGATACAGAACATCGATAAAAACATGGAGTCTAGTTATTTCACAACATGTAAAACAACGGAAAAACTATACGTTATCGGCACTCACTTTTCCAAAACAGACACACACAACGATCACCTGGGTCGAGAATTATTATCTCCGAAACAAATAAACTGAAAAATAAAATAGAGCGAGACATATCGCTAAATAAGGCAGTCTTCATATTCTCTAATGAAAACACCTCGGACAACCCCAAACAACCAGACACAGAAATAAACTACTTTACAAATTATAATCAACTAAAAATCATTTCCTCTAAATTAAACAATAAAAAATCATCCGCTTTCGACGACGTCCCGAACATTTTGCTCAAACGGTTAACCAACAAAATAAAATGATATTAAACAGTGCTCTTTAATAATATTAGCAGCCATCACAAAAGAAAAGAAAATAAAGACCGCTTCTCACCCTCAAACCTGCGATATATAAGTCTCCTACCCAACATAACCAAAATATTCGAAATAATCATAAATAACCCCCTAGTCTCCTTTTGAACAAAAAAAAAAAAAAAAAAAAAAAAAAAAAAAAAAAAAAAAAAAAAAAATAAATAACGTAATCCTAATAAAAAATCAATTCGGCTTCCTTAACAAACAATGTTTAACAATCTATAATCGAATAATCGAGAAAATGAAATGTTTTAGTATTACGCGATCATTATCATGCATATTGTATCATTCTCATTTTGGCACACACCTATGTTTCTTTAAATATTCTATTTTTTGACCATGGAAAACAAATAAGAAAACTATTAATTTCAGCCAACGCTCATACCGCGCTGAGTGCACTCGTTCTCGTCCGATCACGAAAGTTAAGCAGCGCCGGGCACGGATAGTACTTGGATGGGTGACCGCCTGGGAACTCCGTGTGGTGTTGGCTTTTTTTTATTTTTCCAATATTTTTTTACTTTTCTTGACAATCTATTTTTAATAATCTACGATCGAAGCATCGAGAAAGAGAAATGTTTTAGCATTACGCGATCATTATCATGCATATTGTATCATTCTCATTTTGGCACACACCTATGTTTCTTTAAATATTCTATTTTTTGACCATGGAAAACAAATAAGAAAACTATTAATTTCAGCCAACGCTCATACCGCGCTGAGTGCACTCGTTCTCGTCGAGTCGACTGTTGACCGCCGAGCGGGACGGACCCCTCGGAGCGCGCGTCGGAGTAGACTAACATCCACTAAAGTAGAAGGATCAAGTGACAAAATAGTGACAAAAAAGTGAAAAATACTGCATCCACATCATCTCCATAAATACAAATAAGAACAAAAAGAAAATAAAATAAGATAAGACAAAATAAAACTGTACAAAAAAATAAAAGCCACCGATAACGAAGCCAAGAGCAACGAAACGGAACCCACCGTAGACCCAATAAAAAAAGCCATCAAGAGAAAAATAATTACACATAAAACAGCCAGGGAAATCAACAGTATCTTAAGACTCCCCGCTCAAAAGACGCGGAAACTCAACCCACAACCTAACCTGGTTGCCAGGGCAAAGAGTCTAGCAAACATCCTAGGAAACACAGTTGTAGATTATCACCCCAGCCAAGAAGAAAAGGCTAACGAAATTACAATCTGAACCAGAGCCTCATCCACAACCGGGACCATCAAACTACTCCACTTGGAACTCAACGCTAGATCAAATAAGAAAGAAAAACGAAAGATTACGAGGCAAAACGGGAAGACACGGTCCCACCACGCCACCGGAACAATCGGCGCAGCAGGGGCGACGCACCCCACCGTACAACCCAGGAGGCCCGGCGCCTCCAACACCGCCAAGGGGGGACCGAGCACCTGACGGACGCCCCACCGGATGCTCCGCGAAGGAGCGTACGAGCACCCCACCCACCACAAGAGACAACAGGCCGCCACCCATCAACATAATCCTACAAGACCCCAAGGACACCGTAACGCTCATAGAGAAAGTAGCGGACATTAAACAATTTCACATTAAAAGAATACACGCAGGTAAACACGCACTCTACCTCCAAAACCTACCCGATTTCCATAAAGCAAAACAAACTCTCCTCTCAGCTAACACAACCTTCTACACGTATACACCCGAAACAGAGAAACACCATACATACTTGTTAAAAGAGGTTTAGACAATAGCTACACCGAAACAGAAATACTTACAGACCTACAAGCCTTGCACATTGACGACGTAAAATTCATTAAAAGTCACACGATTCACGACAAAAAGATCAAGGGAGAACAACATATTGCTCCCAATTTACATAATACAGCTATCCCCCGTATTATTTACATAATACAAGCAACCTACTAAAAATAAACTATTTTAACTACTACAAGATAAAATGGGAAGAAATAATAAAAAAAAAAAAAAAAAGGATGACATAACTCAATGCCACAAATGCCAGCGACTAGGCCACACAGCGCAAAACTGCAACCTAAACTACCGCTGTGTTAAATGCAGTGAGCCCCATGGCCCAGGCGACTGCAAAATAAAAAGGGAAAACGCAGTAACCAAAGACAAAATATTCTGCGTCAACTGTAAAAACTACGGACACCCCGCGTCATACAAAGGTTGCCCCAAACTCGTAGAGCTTCGTAAGAAGCTAGCCGATAAAATAAAAAAAGACAAGGAAGCAAAGACACAACGAATTGCCCGAATAAGCCGCAAATACGTCCCAGAACTAAAGTTCTCTGACGTAGTGAAGCAGCAAACAACACTAAATCAAATAACCAAAATCTTCCCACAATCGGCAAACTTAGATCCGCGTCCAAGCCAAAGCCCAATCACAACCGATAACTCCCCCCATCTAAACATTATAAACGTTATCGAAGACTTTAAAAAAGGTATTCTCCAAGCGATAAAAGAACAACAAATGCAATTAAACGAAATAAAAAATACACTATCAACGCACGAAGAAAGGTTCGACGCCATCTTCAGCACTTTCAATAGTACAGACGACGAATAACCAAATCACGCCAAACCGACAATCACAGCAAAAAACACATAAATTTAACCTAAAACATCTGAAAATAATTGCAATAAATGCCAACTCTTTAATTTCAAACCAAAAAAGATACAGTATGCTAACCCTAATAAATAAATAAATAAATAAAGAAGCCCCCGATATGGTACTCATCTCAGAAACAAAACTAAACAAAAGACACAATGTACACTTCAAAAACTACACCATGATAAGACACGACAGACCGAACGCCAGTCAAGGAGGAGGAACAGCGATCAAGAAAAGATAAAAAAAAAAACCCTATAAAATACAAAACGATCCTAATTGATAAAATAACAGATAATAAGTTTCAGAACCTTAGAAACAACGATCATAAAAATAAAAATAAGCAATAAGGAAAATTTATTCATCACTGCAGCCTACGCAACCTACGGAAACCAGAAAGAATTTAACTACGAATTCAATAATCTTTTCGAACTCTTGCAGCTCAACAAACCGGAAAACTACTATATAATAGCAGGAGACCTTAACGCGAAACATACAAGCTGGAAAAACGAAATAAACAACACGAGAGGCAACTTCATTAGAAACTGGCTAGACAATAAAAGCATCCACTACAAAACAAACTTATACAGCTCCGAGCTACCCTCTTACCCAAAAGGAGGCTCATACCTGGACTATGCCTAGCAGATACCATATGCCTAGCAGATGCGCGACTAAAATTCCAAAACCTACGTCCAAATAACACCGTAAAGTAACACCTTAGCCTATGACAGTGACCATAACGCCCTAGTATTTCAAATTAACAAAAACACATCTGACTTCCTAACGCTCGAAACCCAGACCGAGACACCCAGGTACAACTACAAAAAGACAGACTGGAAAAAGTTCCAAAACACACTCGAACAAAACTGCGACCTAAAGATCTACAACAACGTCAACCTAACAAACAGACAAATCGACTCATTCTTAGACGAAATAGAAAAACACACACAAATCGCTCTCCAAAAATCCGTGCCAATCATAAAACAAAAAAATTCATGCGAGCCCTATATAAACAATAAAATAAAAGATCTACAGCGAGATAAAAGCTACATACTCTCCAAAATAAACAATATAAAATTTTACTATTCTTACGACAAAAGAGAAGAATTAGAATTCCTAAAGTTCCTACTACACAGAATAAAAGCGCAACTGAAACAAGAATTCGCAATTTCTATAAACCATTACTGGACAAACAAAATAAAAAACATCTCCAAAAACGACTCAGCCAACATGTTCCCACAAATAAATCAAATCTTTAGACCAAAAGAACAAAACCCCATCCCACCTCTCAAATTGCCCCCAGAAAATGCCTCCCTCGTCCAAGAAGCAGGTATAACGATACACAACACCATCAAAGACGCCGAGGGTAACTTCATAATACCTAAAACAATAGAAAAACTAGACATCATCGGCACCCACTTTTCCAAAATACATACGCAAAACGAACACATGGGCCGAGAACAACTAAACAGAATTATCATCGCCCAAAACAAACAAACTCAAAAATGAAATGGAACAAGACAAAACGCTAAACAAAACAGTCTGCACATTCTCAAACGAAAACACCGCAGACAACCCCAAACAACCAGATCCAGAAATAAACTACTTCGCAAATTACAATCAACTAAACACAATCTTCTCCAAACTAAACAACAAAAAATCCTCCGGCTTCGACGGCATCCCAAACATTTTACTCAAGCGCCTACCGAACAAAATAAAATGGTACTACACAGTACTCTTCAACAATGCTCTAAACAACACATATTTCCCCAGAAAATGGAAAAAAGCCAAATTGATAGCTATAACAAAAAAAGATAAAGACGGCTCATCGCCCGAAAACCTACGACCCATAAGTCTCCTCCCCAACATAAGCAATTATTATTTGAAATAATCATAAACAACCTAACCCCCTAACCTCCTTCTGCACAAAAAATGACATAATACCAGAGAACCAATTCGGCTTCCGACACAAACACTCCACAATTCACGCAATAAACAAACTTACGTCGGACATCTGCTGGGCTCTAAAACGCAAAACAACGAGTAGCCGCCTGCTTAATAGACCTCGAAAAAGCTTTCGACACAGTCTGGATCCCAGGTCTCATATACAAATTGATCAAGAAAAATTTTCCTAAATACCTGATTAAAATAGTTTGGGACATGATCACAAGCAGAACATTCGTAATGACTGAAGGTTCACACTCATCAAGCAAAGAATTCTCCATAAAGAACGGTCTACAACAAGGTGCAGTAAATTCCCCGTTACTTTTCAGTATTTACAACAGTGACTTACTAAATCTCTTTAATCTCAATACATCCACCCATAAACGCTCCATAGCCTTCGCAGATGACCTAATCATCTACGTAACAGGCCGCAAAATCAAAACAATAAAAACGAAACTCCAAGAACTTTTCGAGAAAATAAACGACTATTACCACGCATGGAAATTAAAAATCAACAATGCGCAACAATAAGCAAATGCGAAACCATACTGTTTAGACCCAAGTCAAGTGAAATCGGCCCAATAGAAAGAGAATACTGCAAAAAATTTCAACTAAGAGAAAAAACAGACAAAGGGGCTCTCTCTCTCTCATACCACACAAAAATTGCGTAAAATACCTAGGAGTATAGGTATAGACTATAAATTAAACTACAAGCAGCACACCGAAATTCAACTTACTAAGGCCAATAAAGCATTCTGGAAAATAAAAAAACTATTCTACTCCAAACATCTCGACAGCAAAGTAAAAATTCTATGCTATCAAGCGCTAATCAGACCGATCATAACCTACGGCTGCCCAATCTGGTACAACATATCAGCCTCCCAAATGGAAAAAATTCGCATATTCGAAAGAAAATGCATCAGGGCTTGCTTGAGTACTTACAGATCCCCGAACACAGCGGATTCAAAAAATATATAAAAAACAAAATAATATACGACCTAGCCAACGTTCACCGCATAGACTGTCACATCCTAAAGCTAATAAGAAACCACTTCGCGCAAGCGGCAAAGATAAAAGAAAATAGTTTAATCTTCAGTTGCTTATTTCCAAATGACGCATATTACAAAAACACTCTGACAACAGGCTACATCCCGCCAGAAGCTTTCCTATACCTTGACGAAAAAAACTACCTCCAGGACCAAAATAATATTCCAATAATTTATCACGTAAAAAGAAAAAGAAAAATAGGGATCAAAACTATACTTCACGAAGAAAACCTAAATGGACAGACCGCAGACACTAGGTGGAGATACAACATGGCCCTGAAAAGTGTCTGAAAGACACTAAAGACAAACATAGAAAAAATACAAAAAAATATTGCTGGATACTGAATCCATAATAAAATAAGAGAGAAAATCCATTGAACCGATAAAACTCAATTCTGCCCCCGTACAACACAGGTGCAAACATTGTAATTATTGTAATTCTCTTTCTTTTAAAAGAAACCTATTTAACATCCCCCTCCCCCTTCCCCTCATCCCACCCCTCCCCAAAATTTCACAGCCCCCAAAAATATACTACCGAAGCGTCCTGTTTTGCGACCCAGTTTTCAGGACAGTAAAAACAAATAAAAACAAAATCATATAGAAGCTTCGCTCCCTCCAGCGGCTTAAACCAAAAAATTATATTAATCAGGAAAAATGTAAAGCGCCGACACATATTATAGCATGGCTACGTCGTACCGTTGCGTATCGGTACCTTTGCCTAAGATATCATTACATAAATTCACCGTTTATTGCCAATACCAAAATGTATTTAAAATTGTATCTTGGGTTTAATAAACATTGTGGCGGCACTTGACAGTAAACTTCCCAACAGTTCACGTCGCGTGACGCACGACACAAAGACCCTATATACCTGCGGACAAGATGATTGCCAGATGTCGATACATTCGTACCGAATATTTCCAGCTAGCCCAAGGACCGCTATAAATCTTGGGATTTATTTTAGCTAAGGTCCTCCAAAGAGACAAACAGTCTTTGTTTATCAGTCTCGAAGTCGACCACCTACCACGGGGACACGCGAGAAATCTGCTATCTCTCACGTACGATGCTTCCCGCTAGCGACACCCTCTCAACTCAAGGGCAGCTAGCATCCTTTTCCAACGACCAACACGAATTAGCCAATAAACATTAACGTACATTTCATTTCCCTCACTTTCCGAACCAAAGCTTTTCTCAACGAATCCGATGCCTTCGCATCCTTAGACACATCCCAACGCAGTCTTCCTCCGCAGCAGCATCGCGACAAAAAAGTCAGTCTATTACAGCGAGTCAACATATCACGATCGTTATACTTACACGGTTCGAGTCGAATAATTACCTAAGCTCTCGACATCTCGTGCAATCATTGTCCGCACTCGTAGCGCATCTCGAATCATAGCTATCCAAGCTCGAACTTATAACCGCGCATTCGCGAACCGAATATAATCGCGAGTCCTGCGCCAAGTGTACTCATTGATATTACAGTGAATAAACATTTATCGTTGAGTAAATCTGAGTTTTCCTTCCGACCCTATCACGACATATCACCTCAACATATTTTAAAAAAAACAAAAAAAAAAAAAAACAAAAAAAAAACAAAAAAAAAAAAAAGCACTCGTTCTCGTCCGATCACGAAAGTTAAGGAGCGCTGGGCACGGATAGTACTTGGATGGGTGACCGCCTGGGAACTCCGTGTGGTGTTGGCTTTTTTTTTATTTTTCCAATATTTTTTACTTTCCTTGACAATCTATTTTTAATAATCTATAATCGAATAATCGAGAAAATGCAATGTTTTAGCATTACGCGACCATTGTCATACATTGTATCACTCTCTCATAGACGTACAAATAAATTGTTGCATGTTTTAAAGCTAAAAGAAGTCACGTTTCTTGATATGCAGAAATTTTATGATAACAGATTGATATCGTTAAATTTCAAGTGCATGCGTACTCGACGAAACTTCAGCGTCAATTTTTCCGAAAACAAAACTTTGTATCAAAAATTGTCATTGTACATTTTGGACTTACTTTTGAATAGGGAATCATTTACTTTCGTCTGGCAGCATATCTTTCCAGAACATCTTGTTCTAACTATGAATAGTTAGACACCGATTCTTCGCGTCAATTTCGCCACAATTTATTGCATTACTACTTCCTGAAATTAGAATTTCTAGTGCGTGTATAGCCTAAACATGGAAACTTTGCGGAAATTGGAAAAATTCATGGAATTGGAAACCTTGTACTTTTATAATGAATGTTCTAAAAACATTTCAGCACTCAAAACTTAACTGTGAAACCTAGAAAACGGTTGTTCTTGCAATATCTGTGGTTCAATCTGTAAATGTTTAATTTAATTTGTAAAGTGATATTTCTATCTGTAAAACCTACAAAACCGTTGTTCTTAGAACATCTGATATTTAATTCTTTAGATTTACGAAATGGATATTAGTAAAATATTCGAAATATAAACTTTAAGAATTATTCGTAGGACTTTCGGGAGAGATGTTCCGAGAACATTCAAAATTTAAGTTTCAAGGACATCTGTAAGATTTTAAGACATGCAAAACTTAAGTCTCGCCAACTATAAACTTAAACATATAGACTTAACATATAGACAACATAAACTTAACATATTACTACCAGAACTTATCAGAAAAATAGAAAAATGACTGCAAGATAAAGGCAAACCCCAGTCAATTTAACCACATTACATTTACAATACGAAAGCGGAAACCACCTAATATCCGATTGAATGGCACGCACATAACACAAACAAAGCAAGTTAAATACTAAGACTCCACTTGGACTCATAACTTACATGAAAGCAACATATACCAAATCAATTATAGACAAAATACGGATAAAAAGGAGACAGTCGAAACTGTAAACTCAGCATAGAAAGTAAATTGAAAATATCCAAAACCAGGATAATAAGGTAACTAAACCAGAATCGCTTCTAGAAAATACTCAGAACAGTAGTCAACGCCCCATGGAATATCAGAAACGAGGATATACGCAAGACCTAAAAATACCAATGGTCAAAGAAGAAATCGGCAAGTACTAAAAAAAAGGAAAAAAAAAAGGAAAAAAAAAAAATACAAGGAAAGAACGGCAACGCGTCCAAGCCAAATTGTAAAGTACAAATTAAATAAATGGAAAAAAAAAAAGAAAAAAAGAAACGGATTGCATGTTTGCCCATAAAGGAGTAATCAAAGTGATGAAAACTTTTTATAATGCTTGTTACTTGCGAATAACCACACTTAACCCTGCTGCGGTCTTCCATTTAACTAAATTATTCGGTAAGAGTTTGAAGAAGAAAGTTACCTTTGCATACAAAGATTCGTTTTTCTTTATTTTATCTTCTAACTAAGGACCGGGGAAATGTAGCGGTACGTTACTGTATCCTTCATAATAACTTTCATTGCAAAGAACCGGTACATTCTATTATCGCAAAGAAAATCTTGGCATTAGTGAAATTTCTACAAACTCTTATTTTCTCTTTGAAATGTTCCAATGTATTTATAACACTCTCTGCTATTTCTTTTGCAGCTTTCCTACGCGGGTCATATTACCGTCTTATAATATAATTTTGTATCAGTGCGTTCCCTAAATTTTGCTATGATCGCGCGTTTTTTTTTTTTTTTTTTTTTTTTTCTCAAATATGTCGGTTTCAAGAGTCAGATAAAATTTTGCTCTATACGTTCAAAAGAATACAGAAGTTCTTAGAGAAAGAAAGGAGAGCAGTAAGAACAAAGAGACCCGGAGACCCGGCAGCAGGGTTAAAAACAACATGAATTTAATTTCTAAATATTTTGGTTTCTTGCATCCTGATATTAACCTTCTTCTGCTTAATCTATTTTCATCGTTAAGAAACATTTTAAACACTATTTACAATACAAAGATAAAATACTTTATTTTATATACCACATTGTGAAAATAAAGATAGTTTATTTTTTACTACATATTCAAAATATTTTATTCGTACTGTAGACCAACAACTACTTAAGATAGTATTTAAAAGAAATATTCAGAAAGAAAATTCAGAAATAGAAATAACTTTTAATTATATGTCGGAGATGAAAGGAAAGCCGAAGCCTTTCCTTGGAAATTTTGGGAACATCCTCTAGTACCTTAGCCTAGACTTTATTATAGTTGTAATTGCTTAAGATTTGTAATAAGCGAGATTGGGTTCGAGGTGACAATCGGTCGCTGAACGTAGCCACGGTCACGGGATGGATGTTTTATCTAACGGAGGTCTGGAGTGGTTGTATGTGTTTTCCGAGAAATGTGGTTGTGGCGGCATGCGGCCTCGAGAGCGGGCCGAGCCACGTGTGATGTTGCCTCGGAGGTGCCGATGCAATGGGACATACATTGTATTAGTAATCAAAACTCCAGGCAGAAACTGCCTAGCAACGGCGTTTGGAACTTTCTCGATGCTTCCAACGAGTGTGCCTAGCAACGGCGTTTGGAACCTTCTCGATGCTTCCAAACGGATATAGAAAACAAAATGCAATCGTACAGGGAGAAAAATCTCCACGAGGCTGGCATTCTTGCGATTGCCTTGGAGAGTGATACATCGAGCATTTTCGACGATCGCATTTGCGTCTAAGTTAGTTTCGCTTAGTAAGGAGTTATCCCGGTGACCGTGGATTCGTTTGAACTCAAACATTGCTAATAGTACTATTTAATTTAATTATTCGTAGATCGTATTATTCATTAGGCTTAGTGTTTGTTAGACTTATTATTAGTCGTACTTATTATTTGTTAAGCTTAGTGATAGACCTGTATATACGTGTAAATAAAATCTCGGCTTTGTGAAACGATGGCTAGTCCACATGAAGAGTCGTCGCGCGCCCAAAATTCGAATCGTGACCCGACATATATAGACTCATCGGTTTCATCAGTCTCTGTAAAATACTATTTCGAATCAATTTTACAGTCTCTCACACCAGTAGTGACAAATTTAACCGCAATTAAAAAAGTATCGTAATCAATATTGAAGTAGTCGAGTAATAGTGATCTTTCAATGTTTCGAAAATCATATAGAGTAAATAGAAAAATAATTATTTGCTGATAATATTGACATAATTTAACCGTTCGAGTCCCAGGGGTCTTTGAAAAACCACGGTCGTGTGACGATCGGCATACTTCAAATCCGACGGACTGACGATAGAGATAAAGATGTGGCGGCACTCGGCGACAATGTATATCGCTGAAGTGCCTAATGAACCATCAACATCCGAACGGTCCTTCCACCGAAGGTTCTAGAAGAAAGAGCACGTGGCAACGATCGCGGACGCCTAGCAAATGCATGGACGGTGGGGATGTTGAGGGATGACAAAAGAAAGTAATCGGATCCGATCGAAAGTAAAATCATAAGAGTCAGTCTTAGAAAGTCACGCCTAGAGTTCGGAAGTAGATTGTAAAGTGTATTGTTGTTAGAAAGAAAAAAAAATAAAGTTTTCTTTTTTTATTTTTCACCTCAAATTTCTTTTTTATTTTGTTATTTTACGTGACAGTGGAAAAGTCCGGAACGGCAGGATAACCTCTTAATCGATTGCGAGAGAAACAAGCGGCACAATAGCGCTCGTCATATGTGTTATTTTTATGAAATACATCTATATTTTTATATATGCGTACTATTAGTTTATAAATATTCCAAATTTTGTTCAATAAAAATTATTAAGATAACAATGAAATACACAAAATACCGTCAGTCGTCCGTAGCGTTCAAATGTACTGGGACTTTTCGACATAAAATCTAAACACCGCGATCACGCTGCTTGGTACTCAATCGGTTAAAGAAACAACGATATGTCTAACATGCGCGCGTGTCTCTGATATCGGACGATACCGCGCTCTGTAACTCGTTCCCCGTCGAATTAATCTTGGGTGACAGATTTACGAGGGAGAGTAATGACTCAATGCGCGAAGAACAATTGACGAAGTTAAAACTGGGAAAAAAAAAAAAAAAAAAAAAGAAAAAAAAAAGGAAAAAAAGAACAAACAATGAGAAAGTTTCAAATTGTTTTCGACGATTAAGACGAAATTTAGGAATACTTACTGCGGACGATTATGCGATAGGAAGCAACTGAAGCGAATGCCGCGACGCGATGTACGACTGAACGAATGCGACTGAATTATCGTACGACGATACGAATGATTAACGATACACGCGTGACGATGCCGCTCGCAATTGAAAGACCAGCACGAGACGGTTTACTAATCGTTCGCTCACTAAAATGATACTTACCTTCGCGTATGCTTGGAGATACTGTTCACAATTGAAGATTTCGCACAGGACTGTCCACTGATCGTCACGCCTGATGGAACGACTCTGTCTCCACCAACGCTTGCAGCCATGTCCACGAATGCTTCAAGATATTGACTCATCGAAGAAGCTAGCACAGAAAAGTATCACTGATCGTTGCGACTGACGAAACGATTTCACCTGCACGAGCGCTTGAAGAGCGCTAAGAGATTGAAACGGTTCTTTAGTCCACGTTTAGCGATTCGAACGCACGGAAACTGACTCGCTGCTACATGTTCACGATTAAACTACTCGAACGAGACTGCCGATACCGTTGTTAGACTCCAACAAGGCTCGAAACGGAGGACCCCAAATACGCACGCTGATTGGTTTTCAAGAAAATCGTCACGCGGCATATTCGCCCGCAAGATGGCGTTTACTGCGTGAATACGCTCCAAGTGCGGGGCAGATCCTTCGCTGGAAGAGCGTGAACGATACCTGGGTGAATGCGAGGCTTCGATGTAATTGGGTAAGAGTGGCGGCGCTCGACCGCTCGGGCCGTTAAAATCCGTCAATTATCCTTACAAGAAACTCGTAGCGTAGGAAATTAGAAATACTGCTACGAATGTTGAAGAGAATCGTTTTAGCTATTGGAGTACCCTTCTAAAATAGCGCCTTGACTGCGAAAGCGAGCAACAACGAGCTACAACGAGACAAAAGCTACATCATACTATCCAAAATAAACAATCTAAAGTACAACAAAATTCTTACGACAAAAAGAGAAGATAAATAAAATAAAAAAAAATATGTCTAAAAAGACTCAGCTAGCATGTTCCCACAGACAAATCAAACTTTTAGGTAAAAAGAATCTAACTCTATCCCTTCTTTCAAACTACCTCCAGAGAAAGCTCCCCTCCTCCAAGATGCAGGTATAGCGATACAGAACATCGATAAAAACATGGAGTCTAGTTATTTCACAACATGTAAAACAACGGAAAAACTATACGTTATCGGCACTCACTTTTCCAAAACAGACACACACAACGATCACCTGGGTCGAGAATTATTATCTCCGAAACAAATAAACTGAAAAATAAAATAGAGCGAGACATATCGCTAAATAAGGCAGTCTTCATATTCTCTAATGAAAACACCTCGGACAACCCCAAACAACCAGACACAGAAATAAACTACTTTACAAATTATAATCAACTAAAAATCATTTCCTCTAAATTAAACAATAAAAAATCATCCGCTTTCGACGACGTCCCGAACATTTTGCTCAAACGGTTAACCAACAAAATAAAATGATATTAAACAGTGCTCTTTAATAATATTAGCAGCCATCACAAAAGAAAAGAAAATAAAGACCGCTTCTCACCCTCAAACCTGCGATATATAAGTCTCCTACCCAACATAACCAAAATATTCGAAATAATCATAAATAACCCCCTAGTCTCCTTTTGAACAAAAAAAAAAAAAAAAAAAAAAAAAAAAAAAAAAAAAAAAAAAAAAAAAAAAAAAAAATAAATAACGTAATCCTAATAAAAAATCAATTCGGCTTCCTTAACAAACAATGTTTAACAATCTATAATCGAATAATCGAGAAAATGAAATGTTTTAGTATTACGCGATCATTATCATGCATATTGTATCATTCTCATTTTGGCACACACCTATGTTTCTTTAAATATTCTATTTTTTGACCATGGAAAACAAATAAGAAAACTATTAATTTCAGCCAACGCTCATACCGCGCTGAGTGCACTCGTTCTCGTCCGATCACGAAAGTTAAGCAGCGCCGGGCACGGATAGTACTTGGATGGGTGACCGCCTGGGAACTCCGTGTGGTGTTGGCTTTTTTTTATTTTTCCAATATTTTTTTACTTTTCTTGACAATCTATTTTTAATAATCTACGATCGAAGCATCGAGAAAGAGAAATGTTTTAGCATTACGCGATCATTATCATGCATATTGTATCATTCTCATTTTGGCACACACCTATGTTTCTTTAAATATTCTATTTTTTGACCATGGAAAACAAATAAGAAAACTATTAATTTCAGCCAACGCTCATACCGCGCTGAGTGCACTCGTTCTCGTCGAGTCGACTGTTGACCGCCGAGCGGGACGGACCCCTCGGAGCGCGCGTCGGAGTAGACTAACATCCACTAAAGTAGAAGGATCAAGTGACAAAATAGTGACAAAAAAGTGAAAAATACTGCATCCACATCATCTCCATAAATACAAATAAGAACAAAAAGAAAATAAAATAAGATAAGACAAAATAAAACTGTACAAAAAAATAAAAGCCACCGATAACGAAGCCAAGAGCAACGAAACGGAACCCACCGTAGACCCAATAAAAAAAGCCATCAAGAGAAAAATAATTACACATAAAACAGCCAGGGAAATCAACAGTATCTTAAGACTCCCCGCTCAAAAGACGCGGAAACTCAACCCACAACCTAACCTGGTTGCCAGGGCAAAGAGTCTAGCAAACATCCTAGGAAACACAGTTGTAGATTATCACCCCAGCCAAGAAGAAAAGGCTAACGAAATTACAATCTGAACCAGAGCCTCATCCACAACCGGGACCATCAAACTACTCCACTTGGAACTCAACGCTAGATCAAATAAGAAAGAAAAACGAAAGATTACGAGGCAAAACGGGAAGACACGGTCCCACCACGCCACCGGAACAATCGGCGCAGCAGGGGCGACGCACCCCACCGTACAACCCAGGAGGCCCGGCGCCTCCAACACCGCCAAGGGGGGACCGAGCACCTGACGGACGCCCCACCGGATGCTCCGCGAAGGAGCGTACGAGCACCCCACCCACCACAAGAGACAACAGGCCGCCACCCATCAACATAATCCTACAAGACCCCAAGGACACCGTAACGCTCATAGAGAAAGTAGCGGACATTAAACAATTTCACATTAAAAGAATACACGCAGGTAAACACGCACTCTACCTCCAAAACCTACCCGATTTCCATAAAGCAAAACAAACTCTCCTCTCAGCTAACACAACCTTCTACACGTATACACCCGAAACAGAGAAACACCATACATACTTGTTAAAAGAGGTTTAGACAATAGCTACACCGAAACAGAAATACTTACAGACCTACAAGCCTTGCACATTGACGACGTAAAATTCATTAAAAGTCACACGATTCACGACAAAAAGATCAAGGGAGAACAACATATTGCTCCCAATTTACATAATACAGCTATCCCCCGTATTATTTACATAATACAAGCAACCTACTAAAAATAAACTATTTTAACTACTACAAGATAAAATGGGAAGAAATAATAAAAAAAAAAAAAAAAGGATGACATAACTCAATGCCACAAATGCCAGCGACTAGGCCACACAGCGCAAAACTGCAACCTAAACTACCGCTGTGTTAAATGCAGTGAGCCCCATGGCCCAGGCGACTGCAAAATAAAAAGGGAAAACGCAGTAACCAAAGACAAAATATTCTGCGTCAACTGTAAAAACTACGGACACCCCGCGTCATACAAAGGTTGCCCCAAACTCGTAGAGCTTCGTAAGAAGCTAGCCGATAAAATAAAAAAAGACAAGGAAGCAAAGACACAACGAATTGCCCGAATAAGCCGCAAATACGTCCCAGAACTAAAGTTCTCTGACGTAGTGAAGCAGCAAACAACACTAAATCAAATAACCAAAATCTTCCCACAATCGGCAAACTTAGATCCGCGTCCAAGCCAAAGCCCAATCACAACCGATAACTCCCCCCATCTAAACATTATAAACGTTATCGAAGACTTTAAAAAAGGTATTCTCCAAGCGATAAAAGAACAACAAATGCAATTAAACGAAATAAAAAATACACTATCAACGCACGAAGAAAGGTTCGACGCCATCTTCAGCACTTTCAATAGTACAGACGACGAATAACCAAATCACGCCAAACCGACAATCACAGCAAAAAACACATAAATTTAACCTAAAACATCTGAAAATAATTGCAATAAATGCCAACTCTTTAATTTCAAACCAAAAAAGATACAGTATGCTAACCCTAATAAATAAATAAATAAATAAAGAAGCCCCCGATATGGTACTCATCTCAGAAACAAAACTAAACAAAAGACACAATGTACACTTCAAAAACTACACCATGATAAGACACGACAGACCGAACGCCAGTCAAGGAGGAGGAACAGCGATCAAGAAAAGATAAAAAAAAAAACCCTATAAAATACAAAACGATCCTAATTGATAAAATAACAGATAATAAGTTTCAGAACCTTAGAAACAACGATCATAAAAATAAAAATAAGCAATAAGGAAAATTTATTCATCACTGCAGCCTACGCAACCTACGGAAACCAGAAAGAATTTAACTACGAATTCAATAATCTTTTCGAACTCTTGCAGCTCAACAAACCGGAAAACTACTATATAATAGCAGGAGACCTTAACGCGAAACATACAAGCTGGAAAAACGAAATAAACAACACGAGAGGCAACTTCATTAGAAACTGGCTAGACAATAAAAGCATCCACTACAAAACAAACTTATACAGCTCCGAGCTACCCTCTTACCCAAAAGGAGGCTCATACCTGGACTATGCCTAGCAGATACCATATGCCTAGCAGATGCGCGACTAAAATTCCAAAACCTACGTCCAAATAACACCGTAAAGTAACACCTTAGCCTATGACAGTGACCATAACGCCCTAGTATTTCAAATTAACAAAAACACATCTGACTTCCTAACGCTCGAAACCCAGACCGAGACACCCAGGTACAACTACAAAAAGACAGACTGGAAAAAGTTCCAAAACACACTCGAACAAAACTGCGACCTAAAGATCTACAACAACGTCAACCTAACAAACAGACAAATCGACTCATTCTTAGACGAAATAGAAAAACACACACAAATCGCTCTCCAAAAATCCGTGCCAATCATAAAACAAAAAAATTCATGCGAGCCCTATATAAACAATAAAATAAAAGATCTACAGCGAGATAAAAGCTACATACTCTCCAAAATAAACAATATAAAATTTTACTATTCTTACGACAAAAGAGAAGAATTAGAATTCCTAAAGTTCCTACTACACAGAATAAAAGCGCAACTGAAACAAGAATTCGCAATTTCTATAAACCATTACTGGACAAACAAAATAAAAAACATCTCCAAAAACGACTCAGCCAACATGTTCCCACAAATAAATCAAATCTTTAGACCAAAAGAACAAAACCCCATCCCACCTCTCAAATTGCCCCCAGAAAATGCCTCCCTCGTCCAAGAAGCAGGTATAACGATACACAACACCATCAAAGACGCCGAGGGTAACTTCATAATACCTAAAACAATAGAAAAACTAGACATCATCGGCACCCACTTTTCCAAAATACATACGCAAAACGAACACATGGGCCGAGAACAACTAAACAGAATTATCATCGCCCAAAACAAACAAACTCAAAAATGAAATGGAACAAGACAAAACGCTAAACAAAACAGTCTGCACATTCTCAAACGAAAACACCGCAGACAACCCCAAACAACCAGATCCAGAAATAAACTACTTCGCAAATTACAATCAACTAAACACAATCTTCTCCAAACTAAACAACAAAAAATCCTCCGGCTTCGACGGCATCCCAAACATTTTACTCAAGCGCCTACCGAACAAAATAAAATGGTACTACACAGTACTCTTCAACAATGCTCTAAACAACACATATTTCCCCAGAAAATGGAAAAAAGCCAAATTGATAGCTATAACAAAAAAAGATAAAGACGGCTCATCGCCCGAAAACCTACGACCCATAAGTCTCCTCCCCAACATAAGCAATTATTATTTGAAATAATCATAAACAACCTAACCCCCTAACCTCCTTCTGCACAAAAAATGACATAATACCAGAGAACCAATTCGGCTTCCGACACAAACACTCCACAATTCACGCAATAAACAAACTTACGTCGGACATCTGCTGGGCTCTAAAACGCAAAACAACGAGTAGCCGCCTGCTTAATAGACCTCGAAAAAGCTTTCGACACAGTCTGGATCCCAGGTCTCATATACAAATTGATCAAGAAAAATTTTCCTAAATACCTGATTAAAATAGTTTGGGACATGATCACAAGCAGAACATTCGTAATGACTGAAGGTTCACACTCATCAAGCAAAGAATTCTCCATAAAGAACGGTCTACAACAAGGTGCAGTAAATTCCCCGTTACTTTTCAGTATTTACAACAGTGACTTACTAAATCTCTTTAATCTCAATACATCCACCCATAAACGCTCCATAGCCTTCGCAGATGACCTAATCATCTACGTAACAGGCCGCAAAATCAAAACAATAAAAACGAAACTCCAAGAACTTTTCGAGAAAATAAACGACTATTACCACGCATGGAAATTAAAAATCAACAATGCGCAACAATAAGCAAATGCGAAACCATACTGTTTAGACCCAAGTCAAGTGAAATCGGCCCAATAGAAAGAGAATACCTCTCTCATACCACACAAAAATTGCGTAAAATACCTAGGAGTATAGGTATAGACTATAAATTAAACTACAAGCAGCACACCGAAATTCAACTTACTAAGGCCAATAAAGCATTCTGGAAAATAAAAAAACTATTCTACTCCAAACATCTCGACAGCAAAGTAAAAATTCTATGCTATCAAGCGCTAATCAGACCGATCATAACCTACGGCTGCCCAATCTGGTACAACATATCAGCCTCCCAAATGGAAAAAATTCGCATATTCGAAAGAAAATGCATCAGGGCTTGCTTGAGTACTTACAGATCCCCGAACACAGCGGATTCAAAAAATATATAAAAAACAAAATAATATACGACCTAGCCAACGTTCACCGCATAGACTGTCACATCCTAAAGCTAATAAGAAACCACTTCGCGCAAGCGGCAAAGATAAAAGAAAATAGTTTAATCTTCAGTTGCTTATTTCCAAATGACGCATATTACAAAAACACTCTGACAACAGGCTACATCCCGCCAGAAGCTTTCCTATACCTTGACGAAAAAAACTACCTCCAGGACCAAAATAATATTCCAATAATTTATCACGTAAAAAGAAAAAGAAAAATAGGGATCAAAACTATACTTCACGAAGAAAACCTAAATGGACAGACCGCAGACACTAGGTGGAGATACAACATGGCCCTGAAAAGTGTCTGAAAGACACTAAAGACAAACATAGAAAAAATACAAAAAAATATTGCTGGATACTGAATCCATAATAAAATAAGAGAGAAAATCCATTGAACCGATAAAACTCAATTCTGCCCCCGTACAACACAGGTGCAAACATTGTAATTATTGTAATTCTCTTTCTTTTAAAAGAAACCTATTTAACATCCCCCTCCCCCTTCCCCTCATCCCACCCCTCCCCAAAATTTCACAGCCCCCAAAAATATACTACCGAAGCGTCCTGTTTTGCGACCCAGTTTTCAGGACAGTAAAAACAAATAAAAACAAAATCATATAGAAGCTTCGCTCCCTCCAGCGGCTTAAACCAAAAAATTATATTAATCAGGAAAAATGTAAAGCGCCGACACATATTATAGCATGGCTACGTCGTACCGTTGCGTATCGGTACCTTTGCCTAAGATATCATTACATAAATTCACCGTTTATTGCCAATACCAAAATGTATTTAAAATTGTATCTTGGGTTTAATAAACATTGTGGCGGCACTTGACAGTAAACTTCCCAACAGTTCACGTCGCGTGACGCACGACACAAAGACCCTATATACCTGCGGACAAGATGATTGCCAGATGTCGATACATTCGTACCGAATATTTCCAGCTAGCCCAAGGACCGCTATAAATCTTGGGATTTATTTTAGCTAAGGTCCTCCAAAGAGACAAACAGTCTTTGTTTATCAGTCTCGAAGTCGACCACCTACCACGGGGACACGCGAGAAATCTGCTATCTCTCACGTACGATGCTTCCCGCTAGCGACACCCTCTCAACTCAAGGGCAGCTAGCATCCTTTTCCAACGACCAACACGAATTAGCCAATAAACATTAACGTACATTTCATTTCCCTCACTTTCCGAACCAAAGCTTTTCTCAACGAATCCGATGCCTTCGCATCCTTAGACACATCCCAACGCAGTCTTCCTCCGCAGCAGCATCGCGACAAAAAAGTCAGTCTATTACAGCGAGTCAACATATCACGATCGTTATACTTACACGGTTCGAGTCGAATAATTACCTAAGCTCTCGACATCTCGTGCAATCATTGTCCGCACTCGTAGCGCATCTCGAATCATAGCTATCCAAGCTCGAACTTATAACCGCGCATTCGCGAACCGAATATAATCGCGAGTCCTGCGCCAAGTGTACTCATTGATATTACAGTGAATAAACATTTATCGTTGAGTAAATCTGAGTTTTCCTTCCGACCCTATCACGACATATCACCTCAACATATTTTAAAAAAAACAAAAAAAAAAAAAAACAAAAAAAAAACAAAAAAAAAAAAAAGCACTCGTTCTCGTCCGATCACGAAAGTTAAGGAGCGCTGGGCACGGATAGTACTTGGATGGGTGACCGCCTGGGAACTCCGTGTGGTGTTGGCTTTTTTTTTATTTTTCCAATATTTTTTACTTTCCTTGACAATCTATTTTTAATAATCTATAATCGAATAATCGAGAAAATGCAATGTTTTAGCATTACGCGACCATTGTCATACATTGTATCACTCTCTCATAGACGTACAAATAAATTGTTGCATGTTTTAAAGCTAAAAGAAGTCACGTTTCTTGATATGCAGAAATTTTATGATAACAGATTGATATCGTTAAATTTCAAGTGCATGCGTACTCGACGAAACTTCAGCGTCAATTTTTCCGAAAACAAAACTTTGTATCAAAAATTGTCATTGTACATTTTGGACTTACTTTTGAATAGGGAATCATTTACTTTCGTCTGGCAGCATATCTTTCCAGAACATCTTGTTCTAACTATGAATAGTTAGACACCGATTCTTCGCGTCAATTTCGCCACAATTTATTGCATTACTACTTCCTGAAATTAGAATTTCTAGTGCGTGTATAGCCTAAACATGGAAACTTTGCGGAAATTGGAAAAATTCATGGAATTGGAAACCTTGTACTTTTATAATGAATGTTCTAAAAACATTTCAGCACTCAAAACTTAACTGTGAAACCTAGAAAACGGTTGTTCTTGCAATATCTGTGGTTCAATCTGTAAATGTTTAATTTAATTTGTAAAGTGATATTTCTATCTGTAAAACCTACAAAACCGTTGTTCTTAGAACATCTGATATTTAATTCTTTAGATTTACGAAATGGATATTAGTAAAATATTCGAAATATAAACTTTAAGAATTATTCGTAGGACTTTCGGGAGAGATGTTCCGAGAACATTCAAAATTTAAGTTTCAAGGACATCTGTAAGATTTTAAGACATGCAAAACTTAAGTCTCGCCAACTATAAACTTAAACATATAGACTTAACATATAGACAACATAAACTTAACATATTACTACCAGAACTTATCAGAAAAATAGAAAAATGACTGCAAGATAAAGGCAAACCCCAGTCAATTTAACCACATTACATTTACAATACGAAAGCGGAAACCACCTAATATCCGATTGAATGGCACGCACATAACACAAACAAAGCAAGTTAAATACTAAGACTCCACTTGGACTCATAACTTACATGAAAGCAACATATACCAAATCAATTATAGACAAAATACGGATAAAAAGGAGACAGTCGAAACTGTAAACTCAGCATAGAAAGTAAATTGAAAATATCCAAAACCAGGATAATAAGGTAACTAAACCAGAATCGCTTCTAGAAAATACTCAGAACAGTAGTCAACGCCCCATGGAATATCAGAAACGAGGATATACGCAAGACCTAAAAATACCAATGGTCAAAGAAGAAATCGGCAAGTACTAAAAAAAAGGAAAAAAAAAAGGAAAAAAAAAAATACAAGGAAAGAACGGCAACGCGTCCAAGCCAAATTGTAAAGTACAAATTAAATAAATGGAAAAAAAAAAAGAAAAAAAGAAACGGATTGCATGTTTGCCCATAAAGGAGTAATCAAAGTGATGAAAACTTTTTATAATGCTTGTTACTTGCGAATAACCACACTTAACCCTGCTGCGGTCTTCCATTTAACTAAATTATTCGGTAAGAGTTTGAAGAAGAAAGTTACCTTTGCATACAAAGATTCGTTTTTCTTTATTTTATCTTCTAACTAAGGACCGGGGAAATGTAGCGGTACGTTACTGTATCCTTCATAATAACTTTCATTGCAAAGAACCGGTACATTCTATTATCGCAAAGAAAATCTTGGCATTAGTGAAATTTCTACAAACTCTTATTTTCTCTTTGAAATGTTCCAATGTATTTATAACACTCTCTGCTATTTCTTTTGCAGCTTTCCTACGCGGGTCATATTACCGTCTTATAATATAATTTTGTATCAGTGCGTTCCCTAAATTTTGCTATGATCGCGCGTTTTTTTTTTTTTTTTTTTTTTTTTTTTCCTCAAATATGTCGGTTTCAAGAGTCAGATAAAATTTTGCTCTATACGTTCAAAAGAATACAGAAGTTCTTAGAGAAAGAAAGGAGAGCAGTAAGAACAAAGAGACCCGGAGACCCGGCAGCAGGGTTAAAAACAACATGAATTTAATTTCTAAATATTTTGGTTTCTTGCATCCTGATATTAACCTTCTTCTGCTTAATCTATTTTCATCGTTAAGAAACATTTTAAACACTATTTACAATACAAAGATAAAATACTTTATTTTATATACCACATTGTGAAAATAAAGATAGTTTATTTTTTACTACATATTCAAAATATTTTATTCGTACTGTAGACCAACAACTACTTAAGATAGTATTTAAAAGAAATATTCAGAAAGAAAATTCAGAAATAGAAATAACTTTTAATTATATGTCGGAGATGAAAGGAAAGCCGAAGCCTTTCCTTGGAAATTTTGGGAACATCCTCTAGTACCTTAGCCTAGACTTTATTATAGTTGTAATTGCTTAAGATTTGTAATAAGCGAGATTGGGTTCGAGGTGACAATCGGTCGCTGAACGTAGCCACGGTCACGGGATGGATGTTTTATCTAACGGAGGTCTGGAGTGGTTGTATGTGTTTTCCGAGAAATGTGGTTGTGGCGGCATGCGGCCTCGAGAGCAGGCCGAGCCACGTGTGATGTTGCCTCGGAGGTGCCGATGCAATGGGACATACATTGTATTAGTAATCAAAACTCCAGGCAGAAACTGCCTAGCAACGGCGTTTGGAACTTTCTCGATGCTTCCAACGAGTGTGCCTAGCAACGGCGTTTGGAACCTTCTCGATGCTTCCAAACGGATATAGAAAACAAAATGCAATCGTACAGGGAGAAAAATCTCCACGAGGCTGGCATTCTTGCGATTGCCTTGGAGAGTGATACATCGAGCATTTTCGACGATCGCATTTGCGTCTAAGTTAGTTTCGCTTAGTAAGGAGTTATCCCGGTGACCGTGGATTCGTTTGAACTCAAACATTGCTAATAGTACTATTTAATTTAATTATTCGTAGATCGTATTATTCATTAGGCTTAGTGTTTGTTAGACTTATTATTAGTCGTACTTATTATTTGTTAAGCTTAGTGATAGACCTGTATATACGTGTAAATAAAATCTCGGCTTTGTGAAACGATGGCTAGTCCACATGAAGAGTCGTCGCGCGCCCAAAATTCGAATCGTGACCCGACATCAGAAGTGGGATCAGAACCGTTTAAAGTGCTACAAGAGCAAATGGTCCTTATGCGCGAGTTAATTCAGACGCTAGCGCACAAACCGGAGGTGCAAAGACCGAGTACGGAATCTAAGGATGTAACGTTACCACGTTTTGACCCCGAAGGTGCGGGCGCCGATCCATCCGCGTGGTGCTCTCATGCTGATTTGATTTTGAAAGACCACCCGATGCAAGATAGTGCGTTACTTTCCGCTCTAAATCGCGCCCTAAGGGGTCCTGCTGCGCATTGGCTTTCACAAATGGTGCGCGGTGGAAAGCTTACCTGGCCAACGTTTAAGGAACAATTTCTTTCGCGTTTTGGTGGCAGAGAGACAGCCGCTTCGGCGTTAATAAGGATATCCAGAGAACGACCGTCGGAGACTGAATCCCCGGGAGCGTACGGTAGTCGCCTCCGCTCCATGCTGCAGATGAAGTTGCAAGATCTAACGATGCCCGAAGTGATCAATGCCTTCGCCCTTTATATGCTGAGTTCACAAGATCGACGCTTTCGGCGACTAACGCTCGCGAATAATATCAGGACGGAGGACCAATTTCATGATGAAATGAGGATTCTCCCTTACAACGATCAGCCGACATTTTCGCCAAGAAATTCACTAACGGAACCTGAAGCTAAACGAAGCAGGCTATCAGTTCCTCGGATTAAGTGCTACCGCTGTGGTGCTCTCGGACATAAGAGAACGGAGTGTCGCCTGCAAATACAAACGGGGAAGGAGCAGGATATACGAAACCCGAAGGAAAAACGACCAGCCGCATCGTCGAAGGTGACCTGCTTCAAATGCCACGAGGAGGGACATATCGCGCCTAATTGCCCATCATCGCGGAAAAGAAACTACGATTCCATTGACGAACGCCGGATCGACTCCTGTGTAGTGGAAGCTCCGGCTGGTAGATTAAGCCATCTGGGTGAGTCGTATCCATTTTACTTTGATTCTGGGGCCGAGTGTTCGTTAATCAAAGAGTCCCTAGCCTCGAAATTTTCGGGTAAGAGAATAACCGATGTGGTAGTGATGCGGGGGATCGGGAATACTTGTATTAAGAGTACACTTCAGATTTTGTCCACTGTTTGTATTAACGGTCTTACATTGGAGATAGTTTTTCATGTCCTTGCCGACGATTACCTAAAATACGACATCATGATTGGTCGCGAGATTTTGAGCCAGGGATTCGACGTAAATATCACGCAAAATAGCCTCGTTATTTGTAAAACAAAGGTCGTTAACGCTTGTGGTAAAGTCGCGGAAGATGCGGTCAACATTAACGAGGTTGACACTGATGTGATCGGTAACGACAAAGATCGATTAATCTCTGTTCTCGAAAAATTTAAAGAATCATTCATTACGGGTTTCCCGCGTACTCGCGTCAGTACGGGTCAGTTGGAAATACGGCTAATTGATCCCAACGTCACCGTGCAGAGAAGCCCTTACAGGCTTAGCGAGGAAGAGCGAAGAATAGTACGCGAGAGAATAGACGAATTAATGAAAGCACAAATCGTAAAACCTAGTAATTCGCCGTTCGCGAGCCCTATGATACTCGTGAAGAAGAAGGACGGCTCAGACAGATTGTGTGTAGACTTTCGAGCGCTGAATAAAAATACGGTCGCGGATCGGTATCCCTTACCCCTTATTGCTGACCAAATCGCGAGATTGCAGAGTGCGAGATACTTCATTAGCCTGGACATGGCTAGCGGATTTCATCAGATTCCCATTCATCCTAACTCGACGGAATATACTGCGTTCGTTACCCCCGACGGTCAATACGAATACGTGACGATGCCGTTTGGGTTGAAAAATGCACCAGCCGTTTTCCAGAGAGCCATTTTCAAGGCCTTAGGCGACCTCGCTTATTCGTATGTCGTTGTTTATTTGGACGACGTTCTAATAATCGCCGACTCAATAGATCAAGCTCTAGGAAGGTTGCACACTGTACTAAACACTCTCGTAAACGCCGGATTTTCTTTCAATTTCGCTAAATGTTCTTTTCTGAAAACGTCGGTACTTTATTTGGGATATGTAATTCGTAACGGAGAAGTTCGTCCAAACCCGGGAAAAATACAAGCTTTGAATTCTTTACCTGCACCGTCGACCGTCACACAGCTTAGGCAGTTTATAGGTTTGGCCTCTTACTTCCGAAAATTTATTCCTAAATTTTCACAAGTGATGAAACCCTTGTACGCACTCACTTCTAGTAACAAGCACGTAACTTGGACGGACAGGCACGAAAAGATAAGACAACAGATAATTTCCGTTCTGACCGACGCGCCGGTGTTAATGATATTTGATCCCAATCGTCCCATAGAGCTACATACCGACGCTAGTTCGGAGGGGTATGGAGCTATTTTAATGCACAAAGTCGAAAAGGAAAACAGAGTCATCGAATATTATAGTAAAAGGACCAGTCCCGCGGAATCTAGGTATCATTCGTACGAACTGGAGACACTAGCAGTAGTAAGCGCCGTCAAGCATTTCCGACACTACTTACATGGACGGAAATTCTTAGTAGTTACCGACTGTAATTCTTTGAAAGCCTCCAGCAACAAAGTAAACTTAAACGACCGGGTTTATAGGTGGTGGGCTTATTTGCAAACATTCGATTTTGACATCATGTATCGAGAGGGTAAACGAATGGCCTACGTAGATTTCTTTTCGCGAAACCCCGTAGACTTGAATCGCCGTATGATAGACAAGGTCGCAGAGAAAGAGATTAATCTGGCCGAGATCTCCGAGGATTGGCTATTAGCGGAACAACGTCGCGATCCGCAAATCTCCGAAATCGTTAATAATTTGCAGAACGAAGAGCTCGCGGAAGATATCGCGAATACCTACGAACTGCGATCCGGTACACTTTACCGTAAAATACAACGAAAGGGCAGAACCCTTTGCTTACCCATTGTTCCGAGAGGTTTTAGATGGTCCGTCATCAACCATGTGCATCAGTCAATTATGCACTTAGGATGGGATAAAACGCTCGAGAAGCTCTATGAGTATTATTGGTTCGAGGGAATGGCGAAGTACGTTCGCAAATTTGTCGAGAACTGCCATGCTTGTAGAGTTTCGAAGGCTAGTTCAGGTAAAATACAGGCTGAACTGCATCCTATACCTAAGACCGGCATACCGTGGCATACGGTGCACATGGACATAACGGGCAAGCTGAGTGGCAAGAATGACTCGAAAGAGTATGTCGTCGTCTTGATCGATGCCTTTACGAAATTCGTGCACTTACATCACACACGCAAATTGGATTCGCTTAGCGTTATCAAGGCACTTAAGTCCGCCGTGTTTTTGTTCGGTAGTCCCTGTCGGGTAATAGCAGATCAGGGTAGATGTTTCACGGGCCGGGAATTTCAAGAATTCTGTGCAAGCAAACAAATCAAAGTTCATTTGATCGCGACCGGTGCAAGTAGGGCCAATGGCCAAGTAGAACGTGTTATGAGCACGTTAAAAAATATGTTCACAACGGTAGAAACGACCGGGCGTTCATGGCAAGACGCGATCGGGGAGATGCAATTGGCTTTGAATTGCACCATCAACCGCGTAACCAAATCGAGTCCTTTAGAGTTATTGATTGGTAGAGCAGCAAGACCGTATGACTTATTACTACCTGATAACATCGAGGAAAAAGAAATAGATATCTCCAGTGTAAGACAACAGGCAATAAAAGAGATGGAAACTAGTGCTAGGTATGCCAAAGAGAGATTCGATAAAACCAAAGCTAAAGTAGTTAGGTTTAATCCCGGTGATTTGGTACTACGCCAAAATGAAGAAAGGAACCAGACAAAACTGGATCCAAAATTCAGGGGTCCGTTTGTAATATCGGAGGTCCTGGAAGGAGACCGATATACCTTGAAAACACTGGATGGGAAAAGGTCATACAAGTACAGTCATGACAGGTTAAGGAAAATGCCGGATAGTTGCATTCCTGCGGAGTTGGATGTCTGTTGTGATGACGAGAACAGTGACCATGGCGATGTGAGTACCCCGATCCCAGAGGATCGTAGAATTATATGAGCCCAGGTGCGGCCATGGGATGGAGTTCAGTGCGGTCAGGCACTGGAAGTGACGATGTCACGAAGCTGGGAGCCGGTTTAGTACCGACAGCGACGATGTCACGAAGCTGGGAGCCGGTTTAGTACCGACAGCGAAAATGTCACGAAGCTGGGAGCCGGTTTAGTACCGACAGCGAAAATGTCACGAAGCTGGGAGCCGGTTTAGTACCGACAGCGACAATGTCACGAGGTTAGAGCTGGTCTAGTACCGACAGCGACAATGTCACGAGGTTAGAGCTGGTCTAGTACCGACAGCGACAATGTCACGGATTTGGAGCTGGTCTAGTACCGACAGCGACGATGTCACGAGGCTGGAGGCGGTCTAGTACCGGCAGTGACAATGTCACGAGGCTGGAGGCGGTCTAGTGTTGACAGCGATCGTGTTACGAAGCTGGTTATGTAACGAACTTTGAGAGTATGTGCGATTCGAAGGATGAGACCCATTTGGGTGTGAAATCGAGAATGGTCCGTCATGTCATTACGACCCGACTGAAAGCACGCAGAATGCAACTGGCACTTTGAATGCTAATCACAATGATACTAATCCTGTTTCCTTTTGTTTTGTTGACGAAGGTACACCCGAGGACGTGTGATAGTCAGGATGGCCGTGTCGGAGATGAAAGGAAAGCCGAAGCCTTTCCTTGGAAATTTTGGGAACATCCTCTAGTACCTTAGCCTAGACTTTATTATAGTTGTAATTGCTTAAGATTTGTAATAAGCGAGATTGGGTTCGAGGTGACAATCGGTCGCTGAACGTAGCCACGGTCACGGGATGGATGTTTTATCTAACGGAGGTCTGGAGTGGTTGTATGTGTTTTCCGAGAAATGTGGTTGTGGCGGCATGCGGCCTCGAGAGCGGGCCGAGCCACGTGTGATGTTGCCTCGGAGGTGCCGATGCAATGGGACATACATTGTATTAGTAATCAAAACTCCAGGCAGAAACTGCCTAGCAACGGCGTTTGGAACTTTCTCGATGCTTCCAACGAGTGTGCCTAGCAACGGCGTTTGGAACCTTCTCGATGCTTCCAAACGGATATAGAAAACAAAATGCAATCGTACAGGGAGAAAAATCTCCACGAGGCTGGCATTCTTGCGATTGCCTTGGAGAGTGATACATCGAGCATTTTCGACGATCGCATTTGCGTCTAAGTTAGTTTCGCTTAGTAAGGAGTTATCCCGGTGACCGTGGATTCGTTTGAACTCAAACATTGCTAATAGTACTATTTAATTTAATTATTCGTAGATCGTATTATTCATTAGGCTTAGTGTTTGTTAGACTTATTATTAGTCGTACTTATTATTTGTTAAGCTTAGTGATAGACCTGTATATACGTGTAAATAAAATCTCGGCTTTGTGAAACGATGGCTAGTCCACATGAAGAGTCGTCGCGCGCCCAAAATTCGAATCGTGACCCGACATATATAGACTCATCGGTTTCATCAGTCTCTGTAAAATACTATTTCGAATCAATTTTACAGTCTCTCACACCAGTAGTGACAAATTTAACCGCAATTAAAAAAGTATCGTAATCAATATTGAAGTAGTCGAGTAATAGTGATCTTTCAATGTTTCGAAAATCATATAGAGTAAATAGAAAAATAATTATTTGCTGATAATATTGACATAATTTAACCGTTCGAGTCCCAGGGGTCTTTGAAAAACCACGGTCGTGTGACGATCGGCATACTTCAAATCCGACGGACTGACGATAGAGATAAAGATGTGGCGGCACTCGGCGACAATGTATATCGCTGAAGTGCCTAATGAACCATCAACATCCGAACGGTCCTTCCACCGAAGGTTCTAGAAGAAAGAGCACGTGGCAACGATCGCGGACGCCTAGCAAATGCATGGACGGTGGGGATGTTGAGGGATGACAAAAGAAAGTAATCGGATCCGATCGAAAGTAAAATCATAAGAGTCAGTCTTAGAAAGTCACGCCTAGAGTTCGGAAGTAGATTGTAAAGTGTATTGTTGTTAGAAAGAAAAAAAAATAAAGTTTTCTTTTTTTATTTTTCACCTCAAATTTCTTTTTTATTTTGTTATTTTACGTGACAGTGGAAAAGTCCGGAACGGCAGGATAACCTCTTAATCGATTGCGAGAGAAACAAGCGGCACAATAGCGCTCGTCATATGTGTTATTTTTATGAAATACATCTATATTTTTATATATGCGTACTATTAGTTTATAAATATTCCAAATTTTGTTCAATAAAAATTATTAAGATAACAATGAAATACACAAAATACCGTCAGTCGTCCGTAGCGTTCAAATGTACTGGGACTTTTCGACATAAAATCTAAACACCGCGATCACGCTGCTTGGTACTCAATCGGTTAAAGAAACAACGATATGTCTAACATGCGCGCGTGTCTCTGATATCGGACGATACCGCGCTCTGTAACTCGTTCCCCGTCGAATTAATCTTGGGTGACAGATTTACGAGGGAGAGTAATGACTCAATGCGCGAAGAACAATTGACGAAGTTAAAACTGGGAAAAAAAAAAAAAAAAAAAGAAAAAAAAAAGGAAAAAAAGAACAAACAATGAGAAAGTTTCAAATTGTTTTCGACGATTAAGACGAAATTTAGGAATACTTACTGCGGACGATTATGCGATAGGAAGCAACTGAAGCGAATGCCGCGACGCGATGTACGACTGAACGAATGCGACTGAATTATCGTACGACGATACGAATGATTAACGATACACGCGTGACGATGCCGCTCGCAATTGAAAGACCAGCACGAGACGGTTTACTAATCGTTCGCTCACTAAAATGATACTTACCTTCGCGTATGCTTGGAGATACTGTTCACAATTGAAGATTTCGCACAGGACTGTCCACTGATCGTCACGCCTGATGGAACGACTCTGTCTCCACCAACGCTTGCAGCCATGTCCACGAATGCTTCAAGATATTGACTCATCGAAGAAGCTAGCACAGAAAAGTATCACTGATCGTTGCGACTGACGAAACGATTTCACCTGCACGAGCGCTTGAAGAGCGCTAAGAGATTGAAACGGTTCTTTAGTCCACGTTTAGCGATTCGAACGCACGGAAACTGACTCGCTGCTACATGTTCACGATTAAACTACTCGAACGAGACTGCCGATACCGTTGTTAGACTCCAACAAGGCTCGAAACGGAGGACCCCAAATACGCACGCTGATTGGTTTTCAAGAAAATCGTCACGCGGCATATTCGCCCGCAAGATGGCGTTTACTGCGTGAATACGCTCCAAGTGCGGGGCAGATCCTTCGCTGGAAGAGCGTGAACGATACCTGGGTGAATGCGAGGCTTCGATGTAATTGGGTAAGAGTGGCGGCGCTCGACCGCTCGGGCCGTTAAAATCCGTCAATTATCCTTACAAGAAACTCGTAGCGTAGGAAATTAGAAATACTGCTACGAATGTTGAAGAGAATCGTTTTAGCTATTGGAGTACCCTTCTAAAATAGCGCCTTGACTGCGAAAGCGAGCAACAACGAGCTACAACGAGACAAAAGCTACATCATACTATCCAAAATAAACAATCTAAAGTACAACAAAATTCTTACGACAAAAAGAGAAGATAAATAAAATAAAAAAAAATATGTCTAAAAAGACTCAGCTAGCATGTTCCCACAGACAAATCAAACTTTTAGGTAAAAAGAATCTAACTCTATCCCTTCTTTCAAACTACCTCCAGAGAAAGCTCCCCTCCTCCAAGATGCAGGTATAGCGATACAGAACATCGATAAAAACATGGAGTCTAGTTATTTCACAACATGTAAAACAACGGAAAAACTATACGTTATCGGCACTCACTTTTCCAAAACAGACACACACAACGATCACCTGGGTCGAGAATTATTATCTCCGAAACAAATAAACTGAAAAATAAAATAGAGCGAGACATATCGCTAAATAAGGCAGTCTTCATATTCTCTAATGAAAACACCTCGGACAACCCCAAACAACCAGACACAGAAATAAACTACTTTACAAATTATAATCAACTAAAAATCATTTCCTCTAAATTAAACAATAAAAAATCATCCGCTTTCGACGACGTCCCGAACATTTTGCTCAAACGGTTAACCAACAAAATAAAATGATATTAAACAGTGCTCTTTAATAATATTAGCAGCCATCACAAAAGAAAAGAAAATAAAGACCGCTTCTCACCCTCAAACCTGCGATATATAAGTCTCCTACCCAACATAACCAAAATATTCGAAATAATCATAAATAACCCCCTAGTCTCCTTTTGAACAAAAAAAAAAAAAAAAAAAAAAAAAAAAAAAAAAAAAAAAAAAAAATAAATAACGTAATCCTAATAAAAAATCAATTCGGCTTCCTTAACAAACAATGTTTAACAATCTATAATCGAATAATCGAGAAAATGAAATGTTTTAGTATTACGCGATCATTATCATGCATATTGTATCATTCTCATTTTGGCACACACCTATGTTTCTTTAAATATTCTATTTTTTGACCATGGAAAACAAATAAGAAAACTATTAATTTCAGCCAACGCTCATACCGCGCTGAGTGCACTCGTTCTCGTCCGATCACGAAAGTTAAGCAGCGCCGGGCACGGATAGTACTTGGATGGGTGACCGCCTGGGAACTCCGTGTGGTGTTGGCTTTTTTTTATTTTTCCAATATTTTTTTACTTTTCTTGACAATCTATTTTTAATAATCTACGATCGAAGCATCGAGAAAGAGAAATGTTTTAGCATTACGCGATCATTATCATGCATATTGTATCATTCTCATTTTGGCACACACCTATGTTTCTTTAAATATTCTATTTTTTGACCATGGAAAACAAATAAGAAAACTATTAATTTCAGCCAACGCTCATACCGCGCTGAGTGCACTCGTTCTCGTCGAGTCGACTGTTGACCGCCGAGCGGGACGGACCCCTCGGAGCGCGCGTCGGAGTAGACTAACATCCACTAAAGTAGAAGGATCAAGTGACAAAATAGTGACAAAAAAGTGAAAAATACTGCATCCACATCATCTCCATAAATACAAATAAGAACAAAAAGAAAATAAAATAAGATAAGACAAAATAAAACTGTACAAAAAAATAAAAGCCACCGATAACGAAGCCAAGAGCAACGAAACGGAACCCACCGTAGACCCAATAAAAAAAGCCATCAAGAGAAAAATAATTACACATAAAACAGCCAGGGAAATCAACAGTATCTTAAGACTCCCCGCTCAAAAGACGCGGAAACTCAACCCACAACCTAACCTGGTTGCCAGGGCAAAGAGTCTAGCAAACATCCTAGGAAACACAGTTGTAGATTATCACCCCAGCCAAGAAGAAAAGGCTAACGAAATTACAATCTGAACCAGAGCCTCATCCACAACCGGGACCATCAAACTACTCCACTTGGAACTCAACGCTAGATCAAATAAGAAAGAAAAACGAAAGATTACGAGGCAAAACGGGAAGACACGGTCCCACCACGCCACCGGAACAATCGGCGCAGCAGGGGCGACGCACCCCACCGTACAACCCAGGAGGCCCGGCGCCTCCAACACCGCCAAGGGGGGACCGAGCACCTGACGGACGCCCCACCGGATGCTCCGCGAAGGAGCGTACGAGCACCCCACCCACCACAAGAGACAACAGGCCGCCACCCATCAACATAATCCTACAAGACCCCAAGGACACCGTAACGCTCATAGAGAAAGTAGCGGACATTAAACAATTTCACATTAAAAGAATACACGCAGGTAAACACGCACTCTACCTCCAAAACCTACCCGATTTCCATAAAGCAAAACAAACTCTCCTCTCAGCTAACACAACCTTCTACACGTATACACCCGAAACAGAGAAACACCATACATACTTGTTAAAAGAGGTTTAGACAATAGCTACACCGAAACAGAAATACTTACAGACCTACAAGCCTTGCACATTGACGACGTAAAATTCATTAAAAGTCACACGATTCACGACAAAAAGATCAAGGGAGAACAACATATTGCTCCCAATTTACATAATACAGCTATCCCCCGTATTATTTACATAATACAAGCAACCTACTAAAAATAAACTATTTTAACTACTACAAGATAAAATGGGAAGAAATAATAAAAAAAAAAAAAAAAAGGATGACATAACTCAATGCCACAAATGCCAGCGACTAGGCCACACAGCGCAAAACTGCAACCTAAACTACCGCTGTGTTAAATGCAGTGAGCCCCATGGCCCAGGCGACTGCAAAATAAAAAGGGAAAACGCAGTAACCAAAGACAAAATATTCTGCGTCAACTGTAAAAACTACGGACACCCCGCGTCATACAAAGGTTGCCCCAAACTCGTAGAGCTTCGTAAGAAGCTAGCCGATAAAATAAAAAAAGACAAGGAAGCAAAGACACAACGAATTGCCCGAATAAGCCGCAAATACGTCCCAGAACTAAAGTTCTCTGACGTAGTGAAGCAGCAAACAACACTAAATCAAATAACCAAAATCTTCCCACAATCGGCAAACTTAGATCCGCGTCCAAGCCAAAGCCCAATCACAACCGATAACTCCCCCCATCTAAACATTATAAACGTTATCGAAGACTTTAAAAAAGGTATTCTCCAAGCGATAAAAGAACAACAAATGCAATTAAACGAAATAAAAAATACACTATCAACGCACGAAGAAAGGTTCGACGCCATCTTCAGCACTTTCAATAGTACAGACGACGAATAACCAAATCACGCCAAACCGACAATCACAGCAAAAAACACATAAATTTAACCTAAAACATCTGAAAATAATTGCAATAAATGCCAACTCTTTAATTTCAAACCAAAAAAGATACAGTATGCTAACCCTAATAAATAAATAAATAAATAAAGAAGCCCCCGATATGGTACTCATCTCAGAAACAAAACTAAACAAAAGACACAATGTACACTTCAAAAACTACACCATGATAAGACACGACAGACCGAACGCCAGTCAAGGAGGAGGAACAGCGATCAAGAAAAGATAAAAAAAAAAACCCTATAAAATACAAAACGATCCTAATTGATAAAATAACAGATAATAAGTTTCAGAACCTTAGAAACAACGATCATAAAAATAAAAATAAGCAATAAGGAAAATTTATTCATCACTGCAGCCTACGCAACCTACGGAAACCAGAAAGAATTTAACTACGAATTCAATAATCTTTTCGAACTCTTGCAGCTCAACAAACCGGAAAACTACTATATAATAGCAGGAGACCTTAACGCGAAACATACAAGCTGGAAAAACGAAATAAACAACACGAGAGGCAACTTCATTAGAAACTGGCTAGACAATAAAAGCATCCACTACAAAACAAACTTATACAGCTCCGAGCTACCCTCTTACCCAAAAGGAGGCTCATACCTGGACTATGCCTAGCAGATACCATATGCCTAGCAGATGCGCGACTAAAATTCCAAAACCTACGTCCAAATAACACCGTAAAGTAACACCTTAGCCTATGACAGTGACCATAACGCCCTAGTATTTCAAATTAACAAAAACACATCTGACTTCCTAACGCTCGAAACCCAGACCGAGACACCCAGGTACAACTACAAAAAGACAGACTGGAAAAAGTTCCAAAACACACTCGAACAAAACTGCGACCTAAAGATCTACAACAACGTCAACCTAACAAACAGACAAATCGACTCATTCTTAGACGAAATAGAAAAACACACACAAATCGCTCTCCAAAAATCCGTGCCAATCATAAAACAAAAAAATTCATGCGAGCCCTATATAAACAATAAAATAAAAGATCTACAGCGAGATAAAAGCTACATACTCTCCAAAATAAACAATATAAAATTTTACTATTCTTACGACAAAAGAGAAGAATTAGAATTCCTAAAGTTCCTACTACACAGAATAAAAGCGCAACTGAAACAAGAATTCGCAATTTCTATAAACCATTACTGGACAAACAAAATAAAAAACATCTCCAAAAACGACTCAGCCAACATGTTCCCACAAATAAATCAAATCTTTAGACCAAAAGAACAAAACCCCATCCCACCTCTCAAATTGCCCCCAGAAAATGCCTCCCTCGTCCAAGAAGCAGGTATAACGATACACAACACCATCAAAGACGCCGAGGGTAACTTCATAATACCTAAAACAATAGAAAAACTAGACATCATCGGCACCCACTTTTCCAAAATACATACGCAAAACGAACACATGGGCCGAGAACAACTAAACAGAATTATCATCGCCCAAAACAAACAAACTCAAAAATGAAATGGAACAAGACAAAACGCTAAACAAAACAGTCTGCACATTCTCAAACGAAAACACCGCAGACAACCCCAAACAACCAGATCCAGAAATAAACTACTTCGCAAATTACAATCAACTAAACACAATCTTCTCCAAACTAAACAACAAAAAATCCTCCGGCTTCGACGGCATCCCAAACATTTTACTCAAGCGCCTACCGAACAAAATAAAATGGTACTACACAGTACTCTTCAACAATGCTCTAAACAACACATATTTCCCCAGAAAATGGAAAAAAGCCAAATTGATAGCTATAACAAAAAAAGATAAAGACGGCTCATCGCCCGAAAACCTACGACCCATAAGTCTCCTCCCCAACATAAGCAATTATTATTTGAAATAATCATAAACAACCTAACCCCCTAACCTCCTTCTGCACAAAAAATGACATAATACCAGAGAACCAATTCGGCTTTCGACACAAACACTCCACAATTCACGCAATAAACAAACTTACGTCGGACATCTGCTGGGCTCTAAAACGCAAAACAACGAGTAGCCGCCTGCTTAATAGACCTCGAAAAAGCTTTCGACACAGTCTGGATCCCAGGTCTCATATACAAATTGATCAAGAAAAATTTTCCTAAATACCTGATTAAAATAGTTTGGGACATGATCACAAGCAGAACATTCGTAATGACTGAAGGTTCACACTCATCAAGCAAAGAATTCTCCATAAAGAACGGTCTACAACAAGGTGCAGTAAATTCCCCGTTACTTTTCAGTATTTACAACAGTGACTTACTAAATCTCTTTAATCTCAATACATCCACCCATAAACGCTCCATAGCCTTCGCAGATGACCTAATCATCTACGTAACAGGCCGCAAAATCAAAACAATAAAAACGAAACTCCAAGAACTTTTCGAGAAAATAAACGACTATTACCACGCATGGAAATTAAAAATCAACAATGCGCAACAATAAGCAAATGCGAAACCATACTGTTTAGACCCAAGTCAAGTGAAATCGGCCCAATAGAAAGAGAATACCTCTCTCATACCACACAAAAATTGCGTAAAATACCTAGGAGTATAGGTATAGACTATAAATTAAACTACAAGCAGCACACCGAAATTCAACTTACTAAGGCCAATAAAGCATTCTGGAAAATAAAAAAACTATTCTACTCCAAACATCTCGACAGCAAAGTAAAAATTCTATGCTATCAAGCGCTAATCAGACCGATCATAACCTACGGCTGCCCAATCTGGTACAACATATCAGCCTCCCAAATGGAAAAAATTCGCATATTCGAAAGAAAATGCATCAGGGCTTGCTTGAGTACTTACAGATCCCCGAACACAGCGGATTCAAAAAATATATAAAAAACAAAATAATATACGACCTAGCCAACGTTCACCGCATAGACTGTCACATCCTAAAGCTAATAAGAAACCACTTCGCGCAAGCGGCAAAGATAAAAGAAAATAGTTTAATCTTCAGTTGCTTATTTCCAAATGACGCATATTACAAAAACACTCTGACAACAGGCTACATCCCGCCAGAAGCTTTCCTATACCTTGACGAAAAAAACTACCTCCAGGACCAAAATAATATTCCAATAATTTATCACGTAAAAAGAAAAAGAAAAATAGGGATCAAAACTATACTTCACGAAGAAAACCTAAATGGACAGACCGCAGACACTAGGTGGAGATACAACATGGCCCTGAAAAGTGTCTGAAAGACACTAAAGACAAACATAGAAAAAATACAAAAAAATATTGCTGGATACTGAATCCATAATAAAATAAGAGAGAAAATCCATTGAACCGATAAAACTCAATTCTGCCCCCGTACAACACAGGTGCAAACATTGTAATTATTGTAATTCTCTTTCTTTTAAAAGAAACCTATTTAACATCCCCCTCCCCCTTCCCCTCATCCCACCCCTCCCCAAAATTTCACAGCCCCCAAAAATATACTACCGAAGCGTCCTGTTTTGCGACCCAGTTTTCAGGACAGTAAAAACAAATAAAAACAAAATCATATAGAAGCTTCGCTCCCTCCAGCGGCTTAAACCAAAAAATTATATTAATCAGGAAAAATGTAAAGCGCCGACACATATTATAGCATGGCTACGTCGTACCGTTGCGTATCGGTACCTTTGCCTAAGATATCATTACATAAATTCACCGTTTATTGCCAATACCAAAATGTATTTAAAATTGTATCTTGGGTTTAATAAACATTGTGGCGGCACTTGACAGTAAACTTCCCAACAGTTCACGTCGCGTGACGCACGACACAAAGACCCTATATACCTGCGGACAAGATGATTGCCAGATGTCGATACATTCGTACCGAATATTTCCAGCTAGCCCAAGGACCGCTATAAATCTTGGGATTTATTTTAGCTAAGGTCCTCCAAAGAGACAAACAGTCTTTGTTTATCAGTCTCGAAGTCGACCACCTACCACGGGGACACGCGAGAAATCTGCTATCTCTCACGTACGATGCTTCCCGCTAGCGACACCCTCTCAACTCAAGGGCAGCTAGCATCCTTTTCCAACGACCAACACGAATTAGCCAATAAACATTAACGTACATTTCATTTCCCTCACTTTCCGAACCAAAGCTTTTCTCAACGAATCCGATGCCTTCGCATCCTTAGACACATCCCAACGCAGTCTTCCTCCGCAGCAGCATCGCGACAAAAAAGTCAGTCTATTACAGCGAGTCAACATATCACGATCGTTATACTTACACGGTTCGAGTCGAATAATTACCTAAGCTCTCGACATCTCGTGCAATCATTGTCCGCACTCGTAGCGCATCTCGAATCATAGCTATCCAAGCTCGAACTTATAACCGCGCATTCGCGAACCGAATATAATCGCGAGTCCTGCGCCAAGTGTACTCATTGATATTACAGTGAATAAACATTTATCGTTGAGTAAATCTGAGTTTTCCTTCCGACCCTATCACGACATATCACCTCAACATATTTTAAAAAAAACAAAAAAAAAAAACAAAAAAAAAAACAAAAAAAAAAAAAGCACTCGTTCTCGTCCGATCACGAAAGTTAAGGA
>NW_026099449.1:0-2500 GCF_024542735.1 Bombus huntii
TCAGAATCGGGTGTATATATCCCCGTCGTTTCCTGACGAACGGAGCTTCGATCTCGATGGTTGTTATATATCATAATGTACTTTACGCCCGGCCGGCGAACGCGCGTATCTTCGCGCGTTCGTCGTTTTCTTTTTTTTTCGAACGTTTTTGTGTCGTCAATCCTATGGCGACTTCTGCGCGTTCGATTCCCGTTGGTCGAACGTGACGGAACTCGGCTTCGCTAGAACCGAGAAGAGTACATTTGAGTATTGAACTGTTGTAAATTTATAAAAGATTACCCTGAACGGTGGATCACTTGGCTCGTGGGTCGATGAAGAACGCAGCTAATTGCGCGTCAACGTGTGAACTGCAGGACACATGAACATCGACATTTCGAACGCACATTGCGGTCCACGGATACAATTCCTGGACCACGCCTGGCTGAGGGTTGCTCACGTAAACCTAAGACTGCTTGCGTTGCGTATCGTTACTCTCCGTATCTGTCTCTCTCTGTCCCTTCTTGCCTTAACAACCCGCCGTCGTTCTTCTTTATATAAGAGAACGTTTCAGAGTCGGACGAAGGTACAAGAACGAGGATACGAATAAGAGCGGACGGAGAGAACATACGCGACGTACGAGCGATTGTTGGACGCTCGTCGGCGTTCGTCGCGGTCGTGCAGAGACCGTGCAAGTCGTACGCATGCTCGATATATAATCTATCGTGTTCACGGGAGACTACGAAACTCTACCTCTGTCTCTCTCTGTCCCTTCTTGCCTTGACAACCCGCCGTCGTTCTTCTTAAAAATTATAAGAGAACGTTTCAGAGTCGGACGAAGGTATACGAAGGGATACGAATAAGAGCGGAGAGAACCGGTCACGGACCTGCGTGAGTGCTCGCGGCGTCGTGAGTCGTCCTTACGAGGGCGACCGCCCGCTTATGCACCGCTTCGTGTATCGGTTATCGAACGTATATACTCGTAGTGTTCTCCTCGTGACCGATTTTTTTTTCATATCAGGCGATATATGCTACGTTTGCCGGTGTTCGACGCACGAAGGTCCGCGCCCCCGACGTCGTCTTAAAAGAATATTATATTTGGCGAGACTGAGAGAGAAAGCAAATATGGGAACTCGGTCGAGAGAGGAGAGAAGAGAGAACCAAAAAAAAAACCTAAACTCGATGGCGTGCGAAACTTTGCCATAATCTACCGTCTTTTCTTAAGACTCTCGTACAGCCCCAGGGATCGAATGCCCACTCCGTCTCTTCGCGAAAGCGACTGACAACAACGAGGACCGTCGCATCGATGGGTCGTCGTTGCGTTTTACACGCTCTGTGCTTTTTTACAAGCCCCGAAAGTATCAGCCGTAGATCCGGGAACGCACACGCGAGATTTCTTCGAGCGCTCTGACGACTTAGGGAGGTATGATCCCCAGCGTCGCGCGGAGATCGGAGAGTACACGTACTCGTATCGGGACGAATTTTCCCCGTCGTCGTGTATCTCTCTGCCCGCGCGCCTGGCTCCCGAAAAGCCACGTTCGTCGGAAATCTTACATATTATATATGTAACGCGTGTGCGAACTAGCGTGTGTCTAAGATCGGCTATACACGGGTGCTGCTGTAACTACAAGCTCGAGGTGTTTTCCGCAGCGTTTCTGTACCCGAGGAAGATGCGCATGTGAGTCCGTTACGAAGTTGTTCGTACGGTCGTCGTCGTCGGAGAGATCGTAGACGAGGAAGAAGACGATCCCCTTTGGCGAGGCTCGAGAAAAAAACTTTGAGAGAGACGAGGTATACACGCGCGTACGACTATGTCGTGCGCGCGTGTGATTTTTTTTTTATGGCAATTCGACGCTTCGAGAATAGAGAAAAGAGAGTGTTGGTCATCCCATGCCTCTTCGTCGTCTATCGCTGGACCGCGCATCCTAACGTCGCGCCGGTCGTCCAGTCCCCGAACACACACACCCACCCGACGGTACGTCTCGCTCGCTTTTTCACTTGCGTGAGTTCCCGTACCGGGAACCGCTGGAATCGTCGAGAGAAGAGAAACGGCTGTAGGAGAAAAAGAGGACGGACGTTAAAAACCGGACGATCGTTACACGGATGTCTTGCGTGAGTCTTAGCTCGAACATGATACGACGAACGAAGTTTGGCACTTTGGCGAGATGCATAAAACGCTCGTACATACATACATACATATATATTGTATATCGAATAGAGAGTGTTCTCCTTCTATTCGAATTTTTTTTCTCTTTGAGGCGATTTTCGCACAGAGAAATACACACACACACACCACCTTCTCTCGCACCGAATCTTTCCGAGCTTTCGTTTTCTACGAGTCTACGCAAAACACGACACGAACGAATTTTCGTTTCGCGTCGTGACGTTGAAGCGACCTCAGAGTAGGCGAGATCACCCGCTGAATTTAAGCATATTACTAAGCGGAGGAAAAGAAACTAACAAGGATTTCCTTAGTAGCGGCGAGCGAACAGGAATTAGCCCAGCACTGAATCCCGCGGTTCCG
>NW_026099449.1:7500-20000 GCF_024542735.1 Bombus huntii
GACGCACGAATAGAAAGCGATACGCCGCTGGGACTTTGTCTCGTGCGAGTAAAAAGCAATACGCCGCTGGACTTAGCCGCGTGCGAGTAAAAAGCAATACGCCGCTGGACTTAGTCGCGTACAAACAGAAAGCAATACGCCGCTGGACTTAGTCGCGTGCGAGTAAAAAGCAATACGCCGCTGGACTTAGTCGCGTACAAACAGAAAGCAATACGCCGCTGGACTTAGTCGCGTACGAGCATAAAGCAATACGCCGCTGGACTTAGTCGCGTGCGAGTAAAAAGCAATACGCCGCTGGACTTAGTCGCGTACAAACAGAAAGCAATACGCCGCTGGGACTTTGTCTCCTGCGGTTAAAAAAAATAATTTCGCTACGTACGGCCGATGGTCGTGCGTAGCGATTTTTTTTTTCCTTTAAATCAAACAACGAGACGCACGAATAGAAAGCGATACGCCGCTGCAACTTTGTCGCGTGCCAGTAAAAAGCAATACGCCGCTGGACTTAGCCGCTCGTGCTACCGCTGCGCGCGCACCTCCGAATCAGCGGGTATGCGCCGGAGTAGGTAACACTCTCTTAAGGTACGCCGTTCTGCGCAGCTCGTCTTGCGCGCGCGCGCGCGCGCTTTTTCAAATATTTTTAAACGTTTTTTCGCGTTTTTTCCCGTTTCTTCTTCGCGTTTTTTCCCGTTTTTTTCCCGTTTTTTTCCCGTTTTCCACGTTTTTTCCCGTTTCACGAGAGAGACGAAAACGAGGAAAATAATCGCGACAAATGCTCGCTCGCTGCGCTCGCTCGGACGAATATAGCCCAACCCAAAACCGATCCCGAGCGTTCGAACGAAGATTTCGATGAAATCGAAGAACGAACGCGAAAGGGATTGGTTTTGGGTTGGGCTATTTTTTTTTCGAGCGAGCGGAGCGAGCGAGCAACGCGTAAGAGCGTATCGTTGCGTCGCAGGGACTTTGAAATATTCGCCACTGTTCGAACGTTCGAGTCGAAATAACTCGAGAAAAAGCGTTATAACGCATCGAAATTATCAGTGAAATCGTTACGTATCGACGAAATCTAGTCGAAAGTAGCGATTTCACTTTATTTTTTTAAAAAATTTCATCCTCCGGACCAACGTGACCGGGACGTTGGAACTTAGAATTTTTTCGCCCGTTACGAAAGTACCGAAAGTTCAACTCGAAATAACTCGCTAAAAAGCGTTATAACGTATCGAAATTTTGCGTGAAATCGTTACGTTTCGACGAAATCTAGTCGAAAGTAGCGATTTCACTTTATTTTTTTAAAAAATTTCATCCTCCGGACCAACGTGACCGGGACGTTGGAACTTAGAATTTTTTCGCCCCGTTACGAAAGTACCGAAAGTTCAACTCGAAATAACTCGCTAAAAAGCGTTATAACGTATCGAAATTTTGCGTGAAATCGTTACGTTTCGACGAAATCTAGTCGAAAGTAGCGATTTCACTTTATTTTTTTAAAAAATTTCATCCTCCGGACCAACGTGACCGGGACGTTGGAACTTAGAATTTTTTCGCCCCGTTACGAAAGTACCGAAAGTTCAACTCGAAATAACTCGCTAAAAAGCGTTATAACGTATCGAAATTTTGCGTGAAATCGTTACGTTTCGACGAAATCTAGTCGAAAGTAGCGATTTCACTTTATTTTTTTAAAAAATTTCGTCCTCCGGACCAACCTGACCGGGACGTTGGAACTTAGAATTTTTTCGCCCCGTTACGAAAGTACCGAAAGTTCAACTCGAAATAACTCGCTAAAAAGCGTTATAACGTATCGAAATTTTGCGTGAAATCGTTACGTTTCGACGAAATCTAGTCGAAAGTAGCGATTTCACTTTATTTTTTTAAAAAATTTCATCCTCCGGACCAACGTGACCGGGACGTTGGAACTTAGAATTTTTTCGCCCCGTTACGAAAGTACCGAAAGTTCAACTCGAAATAACTCGCTAAAAAGCGTTATAACGTATCGAAATTTTGCGTGAAATCGTTACGTTTCGACGAAATCTAGTCGAAAGTAGCGATTTCACTTTATTTTTTTGAAAAATTTCATCCTCCGGACCAACGTGACTGGGACGTTGGAACTTAGAATTTTTTTCGCACCGCTACGAAAAGGCCGAAAGATCCCCTCCAAATAACTCGTTAAAAAGTGTTATAACGTACGAATATTTTTCAAGAAATCGTTATAACTCGATAAAATACGTCGGGATTAAGCGTTTATATCGTCGGCAGACGGATATAAAAACGTTTGGACCGACACGACCGGTCGTTGGAACATAGAAAAATTCCGAGCCGGTACGTTGGGACTTAGAAAAATTCCGAGGGCGAAAAAGTTTTTTCGAGTTTATTCGTTAAAAAGCGTTACAAGGTATGAATTTTTTTGCATAAATCGACGTAACTCGACGAAATACGTCGGGATTAATGGTTTATTTCCGTCCGAGAACGATTTTTAAAAACGGACCTATGCGGCCGGTCGTTCGTACTTGGAAAATTTTCGGACCGAACACTCTTTTTCGATTAATTCGTTAAAAAGCGTTATAACGTACGAATATTTTTCAAGAAATCGTTATAACTCGATAAAATACGTCGGGATTAAGCGTTTATATCGTCGGCAGACGGATATAAAAACGTTTGGACCGACACGACCGGTCGTTGGAACATAGAAAAATTCCGAGCCGGTACGTTGGGACTTAGAAAAATTCCGAGGGCGAAAAAGTTTTTTCGAGTTTATTCGTTAAAAAGCGTTACAAGGTATGAATTTTTTTGCATAAATCGACGTAACTCGACGAAATACGTCGGGATTAATGGTTTATTTCCGTCCGAGAACGATTTTTAAAAACGGACCTATGCGGCCGGTCGTTCGTACTTAGAAAATTTTCGGACCGAACACTCTTTTTCGATTAATTCGTTAAAAAGCGTTATAACGTACGAATATTTTTCAAGAAATCGTTATAACTCGATAAAATACGTCGGGATTAAGCGTTTATATCGTCGGCAGACGGATATAAAAACGTTTGGACCGACACGACCGGTCGTTGGAACATAGAAAAATTCCGAGCCGGTACGTTGGGACTTAGAAAAATTCCGAGGGCGAAAAAGTTTTTTCGAGTTTATTCGTTAAAAAGCGTTACAAGGTATGAATTTTTTTGCATAAATCGACGTAACTCGACGAAATACGTCGGGATTAATGGTTTATTTCCGTCCGAGAACGATTTTTAAAAACGGACCTATGCGGCCGGTCGTTCGTACTTAGAAAATTTTCGGACCGAACACTCTTTTTCGATTAATTCGTTAAAAAGCGTTATAACGTACGAATATTTTTCAAGAAATCGTTATAACTCGATAAAATACGTCGGGATTAAGCGTTTATATCGTCGGCAGACGGATATAAAAACGTTTGGACCGACACGACCGGTCGTTGGAACATAGAAAAATTCCGAGCCGGTACGTTGGGACTTAGAAAAATTCCGAGGGCGAAAAAGTTTTTTCGAGTTTATTCGTTAAAAAGCGTTACAAGGTATAAATTTTTTTACGGGAATCGTTCTATCTCTATTAAATACGTCGGGATTAAACATTTTTATCGATTTTTTCAAAAAATTAGCGTTCGTCGAACTGACACGACTGGGATATTTTTCTAATTTTTTCGTTAATTAACGTTACAAGGTATATATTTTTTTGCATATTTCTACTTATTTTAACGTATTGTAATTGATTATAAACTTATTTTTTGTCCGTATTCGATAAAAGAGTATGTTTACTGATGCAATTTTTCGGTGAAAAAAAAAATTAATTTTTTGGTAAAAATGCATTTCTATTATGTTAATAAAACGTCTGGTAATGTATTTCGATGGTTGGATATTGGCTTTGTATAGTAGTGATCGAGCGTTCGCGAGACTAAGTTCCAGCGTCCCTTCCGAACGGTACGTTGCTACGGAGGTTTTGCACCGTAAGCGCGCGGCCGCTAGCCCGGCCGGCGCCGGCCTTCCGGCTGGCGCTTTCGTATCTATAAGAGAGACGTCGAGCCGGACGGTTCGGTCGGAACAGCGTTGAGCGCGTGGCTATTCTACGGCCTCGGTTGAGAATTCAGTCACCGCTCCTCGAGTCTTAGTGTATTTTACGCTATTTCTCGACTGTTCCTCCGTTCTCGTTCTGGTTTTTTCTCTACACTGCTGCGCCGCGGGTCGCTGTCCTGGACGTAATGACCAAATATCGTGGCAAGGTTCCCCTGAGTCGGGAAGCTGGTGACCTGTGTGTACGTATTCTAACAAAAATTGTTAGATGCGTGTGTGCTTGTACTAACTGAGCATCGATTCATTCAAAAGAGTATAACCGTCTGCTTTCTATAAAAACTTCTGCTTTCGCAGAAGTATCCGATGAGGCGGTAGGAGCGTACTATCTTTGCGTAGTATGTCTTCTGCCGAAAATGTTCTACCGATTGAAAGAATATTCTTACGGTATGTCCAGCGCGACGCACTGGGATACGCGCTTGTTCGTTCAGCGTGAGGTGCGTATACGTGCTTTACCGCTAAGATATTCTAATAAGTCTTTTTACACGAAGACAGCATTATGGAAATGTTCCTTTAGAAGTACGATTCTAAACATTTTATATAAGACTATGAGAAAGAGAGAGAGAGAAGAGAGGAGGTGGAGTTGAGAATTACAAAGTGGCTGCGAGCGGCGTTCGAAGATTATTACTGAACTATGGGTGTATCTCGAACGTCGCTAGGAGATATATTTTATAGATATATCTATCTTAAGAACGAAAAGTCTCGTCGTACGGTGCTTACGTCCCACCTACGACACGAAGAGAACTTAAACGAAATTTATAAGAATTGTTATACGAATAAGATCCCTGGTTGATCCTGCCAGTAGTCATATGCTTGTCTCAAAGATTAAGCCATGCATGTCTCAGTACATGCCGCATTAAGGTGAAACCGCGAATGGCTCATTAAATCAGTTATGGTTTCTTAGATCATACCTACATTTACTTGGATAACTGTGGTAATTCTAGAGCTAATACATGCAAACAGATTCCGACCAGAGATGGTAGGAATGCTTTTATTAGATCAAAACCAATCGGTGGCGGATGGCTCGTCTGTCCGTCCATCGTTTGTTTTGGTGACTCTGAATAACTTTGTGCTGATCGCATGGTCATCTAGCACCGGCGACGCATCTTTCAAATGTCTGCCTTATCAACTGTCGATGGTAGGTTCTGCGCCTACCATGGTTGTAACGGGTAACGGGGAATCAGGGTTCGATTCCGGAGAGGGAGCCTGAGAAACAGCTACCACATCCAAGGAAGGCAGCAGGCGCGCAAATTACCCACTCCCGGCACGGGGAGGTAGTGACGAAAAATAACGATACGGGACTCATCCGAGGCCCCGTAATCGGAATGAGTACACTTTAAATCCTTTAACGAGGACCAATTGGAGGGCAAGTCTGGTGCCAGCAGCCGCGGTAATTCCAGCTCCAATAGCGTATATTAAAGTTGTTGCGGTTAAAAAGCTCGTAGTTGAATCTGTGTGTCACAGTGTCGGTTCACCGCTCGCGGTGTTTAACTGGCATTATGTGGTACGTCCTATCGGTGGGCTTAGCTCCTCGCGGGCGGTCCAACTAATATCCCATCGCGGTGCTCTTCACTGAGTGTCGAGGTGGGCCGATACGTTTACTTTGAACAAATTAGAGTGCTTAAAGCAGGCTACCTTCGCCTGAATACTGTGTGCATGGAATAATGGAATAGGACCTCGGTTCTATTTTGTTGGTTTTCGGAGCCCCGAGGTAATGATTAATAGGGACAGATGGGGGCATTCGTATTGCGACGTTAGAGGTGAAATTCTTGGATCGTCGCAAGACGGACAGAAGCGAAAGCATTTGCCAAAAATGTTTTCATTAATCAAGAACGAAAGTTAGAGGTTCGAAGGCGATCAGATACCGCCCTAGTTCTAACCATAAACGATGCCAGCCAGCGATCCGCCGAAGTTCCTCCGATGACTCGGCGGGCAGCTTCCGGGAAACCAAAGCTTTTGGGTTCCGGGGGAAGTATGGTTGCAAAGCTGAAACTTAAAGGAATTGACGGAAGGGCACCACCAGGAGTGGAGCCTGCGGCTTAATTTGACTCAACACGGGAAACCTCACCAGGCCCGGACACCGGAAGGATTGACAGATTGATAGCTCTTTCTTGATTCGGTGGGTGGTGGTGCATGGCCGTTCTTAGTTGGTGGAGCGATTTGTCTGGTTAATTCCGATAACGAACGAGACTCTAGCCTGCTAAATAGACGTAACTTATGGTATCTCGAAGGCCCCCGGCTTCGGTCGGTGGGTTTTTACTACCAACGTACAAACAAATCTTCTTAGAGGAACAGGCGGCTTCTAGCCGCACGAGATTGAGCAATAACAGGTCTGTGATGCCCTTAGATGTTCTGGGCCGCACGCGCGCTACACTGAAGGAATCAGCGTGTTTTCCCTGGCCGAAAGGCCCGGGTAACCCGCTGAACCTCCTTCGTGCTAGGGATTGGGGCTTGCAATTATTCCCCATGAACGAGGAATTCCCAGTAAGCGCGAGTCATAAGCTCGCGTTGATTACGTCCCTGCCCTTTGTACACACCGCCCGTCGCTACTACCGATTGAATGATTTAGTGAGGTCTTCGGACTGGTGCGCGGCCAATGTGATAAGCATTGCCGATGTTACCGGGAAGATGACCAAACTTGATCATTTAGAGGAAGTAAAAGTCGTAACAAGGTTTCCGTAGGTGAACCTGCGGAAGGATCATTAACGATACGATACCAAAAGAATTTGACTTGAACACATATAAAAACTATGAAATATATATCACAATGGTCGGTAAGGAGCCGTACTCCTCCTGTATCGACGAAAGTATATACGACGTATTAACAAGCTATATACTTTAACAAACGAAAACGCCAGGGAGCTTGGCAACCTCCGTTGGCACGAATAGAAATATTCTTAAGGAGGAGACGACCCTCCAGCTACGGAATTATACGAAGAGAAGGTGGCACTCTCTCTCGATCATCGGGATGAAGAGATATATATATACAAGTATAAAAACGAAATGCGAATGAAACTTATTCGAGGCGCCTGCGTGAGGTCGTAAACAGAAAGACCCGCCGTCTCCGAATAAAACATATAACATATAATATATATATATATGAAATTCTAATAAAAGGGAACTCTAGCTTCGAAAGAGCCAACAAAAGTTAAGGCTCGATATCAAACGAAAAAATTACGATGGAAACCAGGTGTAAAGAGAAATGCAGTCGTGGCGCCTGCGAGAGGCCGTACACAGAAAGACCCGCCGTCACGATCTCGTATTTCGTATTTGCATCGTGGAAACCGTACAAACGAAATATAAAAGTCCATGCAAACTAATAAGAAAATCTCTAAAGTGCCTCGTGTCGGAGTGATCATGCTCGCCTATTCTCTTCTATGTTTCGTGGTCTGTGTTGCGTTTGTTCTCCTCCTAGCAACGGGACATATCGAAGACTCCTCTTTGGGATCGAACGAAGCGTCTAGAACGAGTCGACGAGAGCGAAAGAACTTGTAGCGAGTCGCGCAGAGCGAAAGGATACCGATATACATCTTCGAAGGTTCTCTTCGAAGATCCATGGATACCTTCTGCGTCGACTTCTCTCGTCTCTTTCATCGAAACTCTCGTCGTTCTCGAAACGTGCTTCCTACCCAAAGGGCGTGTGCTCTTCGTATGTCGTTTCGTTCGAAATAACGAAACCACGTGTAACATACTCGTGGATCGGGTAACCTAGAACGAAGACGCATCGCGTGGATGTTGGCCCGCTATGCGACGATGACCGATGATGATGATGATGATGATGATGATGATGATATGATGATGATGTCGATGTCGACGACGACGACGATGAAGACGATGTGTAGCAACGATTCGTAACTAGTCTAGCCGAAGTTCGTTCAGAGGGGAACGCCGCCGGCTTCGAAGCCTCGATGTCGTGAGTCGGACACCCGTGCCGTCGCTAGAGTTTTTCAAACTCTGCTTCTGGATATTGGGACGAAAGACCGCTCGAGGACGACGACAGCCGTGCGTGCGTATCCCATCGAATTTTTTTTACACCACCTGAACGAGACTAAAGTTTCGTCTAGTTGATCGTCTACCGTCGCATAATGTATATTATATACCGTTCAGAGGGGACCGGCTGTCTATCCTCGTTGTCGTGAGTCGGACACCCGTGCCGTCGCTAGAGTTTTTCAAACTCTGCTTCTGGATATCGGGACGAAAGACCGCGCGAGGACGACGGATGCGAGTCCCATCGAATTTTTGACTTACACACTACCTGAACGAGACTTAAAGTTTCATATTATATACCGTTCAGAGGGGACCGGCTGTCTATCCTCGTTGTCGTGAGTCGGACACCCGTGCCGTCGCTAGAGTTTTTCAAACTCTGCTTCTGGATATCGGGACGAAAGACCGCGCGAGGACGACGGATGCGAGTCCCATCGAATTTTTGACTTACACACTACCTGAACGAGACTTAAAGTTTCATATAATATACCGTTCAGAGGGGACCGGCTGTCTTTCCTCGTTGTCGTGAGTCGGACACCCGTGCCGTCGCTAGAGTTTTTCAAACTCTGCTTCTGGATATCGGGACGAAAGACCGCGCGAGGACGACGGATGCGAGTCCCATCGAATTTTTTATTTACACACTACCTGAACGAGACTTAAAGTTTCATCCAGTTTGTCGTCTATCATCGCATATATAATATACCGTTCAGAGGGGACCGGCTGTCTATCCTCGTTGTCGTGAGTCGGACACCCGTGCCGTCGCTAGAGTTTTTCAAACTCTGCTTCTGGATATCGGGACGAAAGACCGCGCGAGGACGACGGATGCGAGTCCCATCGAATTTTTGACTTACACACTACCTGAACGAGACTTAAAGTTTCATATAATATACCGTTCAGAGGGGACCGGCTGTCTTTCCTCGTTGTCGTGAGTCGGACACCCGTGCCGTCGCTAGAGTTTTTCAAACTCTGCTTCTGGATATCGGGACGAAAGACCGCGCGAGGACGACGGATGCGAGTCCCATCGAATTTTTGATTTACACACTACCTGAACGAGACTTAAAGTTTCATCCAGTTTGTCGTCTATCATCTCATATATAATATACCGTTCAGAGGGGACCGGCTGTCTATCCTCGTTGTCGTGAGTCGGACACCCGTGCCGTCGCTAGAGTTTTTCAAACTCTGCTTCTGGATGTTGGGACGAAAGACCGCGCGAGGACGATGGATGCGTGTCCCATCGAATTTTTGATTTACAAGACACACACTACCTGAACGAGACTAAAGTTTCATCGAGTTTATCATCGCATAACCCGTTCGGAGGGGACCGGCTGTCTATCCTCGTTGTCGTGAGTCGGACACCCGTGCCGTCGCTAGAGTTTTTCAAACTCTGCTTCTGGATATCGGGACGAAAGACCGCGCGAGGACGATGGCTGCGAGTCCCATCGAATTTTTGTTTTTTTTTTTTTTTTTAAAGAAAAAACACCACCCGAACGGAGATGTGTTCTATCTTTCGTCGATTTTTCATGCTTTCAGTCGGTCGCGTGGTCGCCATCCGTTCGGAGGGGATCGCCGGCTTCGAAACCTCGATGTCGTGAGTCGGACACCCGTGCCGTCGCTAGAGTTTTTCAAACTCTGCTTCTGGATATTGGGACGAAAGACCGCTCGAGGCGGACGGCCGCGCGAATCCCATCGAATCTTTACTATCACCCGAACGATGGAGAGATGCACGCGCGCTGTTTCTTGAATAATTGGACGAGAGAGTAGAATCAAACACATATATAACATGGGCTAGCCACCGTGCTTACTCGTTCGCGAGATCGTGTGCTGTACAGAGGATTCAGAATCGGGTGTATATATCCCCGTCGTTTCCTGACGAACGGAGCTTCGATCTCGATGGTTGTTATATATCATAATGTACTTTACGCCCGGCCGGCGAACGCGCGTATCTTCGCGCGTTCGTCGTTTTCTTTTTTTTTCGAACGTTTTTGTGTCGTCAATCCTATGGCGACTTCTGCGCGTTCGATTCCCGTTGGTCGAACGTGACGGAACTCGGCTTCGCTAGAACCGAGAAGAGTACATTTGAGTATTGAACTGTTGTAAATTTATAAAAGATTACCCTGAACGGTGGATCACTTGGCTCGTGGGTCGATGAAGAACGCAGCTAATTGCGCGTCAACGTGTGAACTGCAGGACACATGAACATCGACATTTCGAACGCACATTGCGGTCCACGGATACAATTCCTGGACCACGCCTGGCTGAGGGTTGCTCACGTAAACCTAAGACTGCTTGCGTTGCGTATCGTTACTCTCCGTATCTGTCTCTCTCTGTCCCTTCTTGCCTTAACAACCCGCCGTCGTTCTTCTTTATATAAGAGAACGTTTCAGAGTCGGACGAAGGTACAAGAACGAGGATACGAATAAGAGCGGACGGAGAGAACATACGCGACGTACGAGCGATTGTTGGACGCTCGTCGGCGTTCGTCGCGGTCGTGCAGAGACCGTGCAAGTCGTACGCATGCTCGATATATAATCTATCGTGTTCACGGGAGACTACGAAACTCTACCTCTGTCTCTCTCTGTCCCTTCTTGCCTTGACAACCCGCCGTCGTTCTTCTTAAAAATTATAAGAGAACGTTTCAGAGTCGGACGAAGGTATACGAAGGGATACGAATAAGAGCGGAGAGAACCGGTCACGGACCTGCGTGAGTGCTCGCGGCGTCGTGAGTCGTCCTTACGAGGGCGACCGCCCGCTTATGCACCGCTTCGTGTATCGGTTATCGAACGTATATACTCGTAGTGTTCTCCTCGTGACCGATTTTTTTTTCATATCAGGCGATATATGCTACGTTTGCCGGTGTTCGACGCACGAAGGTCCGCGCCCCCGACGTCGTCTTAAAAGAATATTATATTTGGCGAGACTGAGAGAGAAAGCAAATATGGGAACTCGGTCGAGAGAGGAGAGAAGAGAGAACCAAAAAAAAAACCTAAACTCGATGGCGTGCGAAACTTTGCCATAATCTACCGTCTTTTCTTAAGACTCTCGTACAGCCCCAGGGATCGAATGCCCACTCCGTCTCTTCGCGAAAGCGACTGACAACAACGAGGACCGTCGCATCGATGGGTCGTCGTTGCGTTTTACACGCTCTGTGCTTTTTTACAAGCCCCGAAAGTATCAGCCGTAGATCCGGGAACGCACACGCGAGATTTCTTCGAGCGCTCTGACGACTTAGGGAGGTATGATCCCCAGCGTCGCGCGGAGATCGGAGAGTACACGTACTCGTATCGGGACGAATTTTCCCCGTCGTCGTGTATCTCTCTGCCCGCGCGCCTGGCTCCCGAAAAGCCACGTTCGTCGGAAATCTTACATATTATATATGTAACGCGTGTGCGAACTAGCGTGTGTCTAAGATCGGCTATACACGGGTGCTGCTGTAACTACAAGCTCGAGGTGTTTTCCGCAGCGTTTCTGTACCCGAGGAAGATGCGCATGTGAGTCCGTTACGAAGTTGTTCGTACGGTCGTCGTCGTCGGAGAGATCGTAGACGAGGAAGAAGACGATCCCCTTTGGCGAGGCTCGAGAAAAAAACTTTGAGAGAGACGAGGTATACACGCGCGTACGACTATGTCGTGCGCGCGTGTGATTTTTTTTTTATGGCAATTCGACGCTTCGAGAATAGAGAAAAGAGAGTGTTGGTCATCCCATGCCTCTTCGTCGTCTATCGCTGGACCGCGCATCCTAACGTCGCGCCGGTCGTCCAGTCCCCGAACACACACACCCACCCGACGGTACGTCTCGCTCGCTTTTTCACTTGCGTGAGTTCCCGTACCGGGAACCGCTGGAATCGTCGAGAGAAGAGAAACGGCTGTAGGAGAAAAAGAGGACGGACGTTAAAAACCGGACGATCGTTACACGGATGTCTTGCGTGAGTCTTAGCTCGAACATGATACGACGAACGAAGTTTGGCACTTTGGCGAGATGCATAAAACGCTCGTACATACATACATACATATATATTGTATATCGAATAGAGAGTGTTCTCCTTCTATTCGAATTTTTTTTCTCTTTGAGGCGATTTTCGCACAGAGAAATACACACACACACACCACCTTCTCTCGCACCGAATCTTTCCGAGCTTTCGTTTTCTACGAGTCTACGCAAAACACGACACGAACGAATTTTCGTTTCGCGTCGTGACGTTGAAGCGACCTCAGAGTAGGCGAGATCACCCGCTGAATTTAAGCATATTACTAAGCGGAGGAAAAGAAACTAACAAGGATTTCCTTAGTAGCGGCGAGCGAACAGGAATTAGCCCAGCACTGAATCCCGCGGTTCCGCCGTTGGGAAATGTAGTGTTCGGGAGGATCCGATTGACCCGAGACGTCGAACCGCGTCCAAGTCCATCTTGAATGGGGCCATGTACCCACAGAGGGTGCC
>NW_026099449.1:25000-37500 GCF_024542735.1 Bombus huntii
GCCGCTGGACTTAGTCGCGTACAAACAGAAAGCAATACGCCGCTGGACTTAGTCGCGTGCGAGTAAAAAGCAATACGCCGCTGGACTTAGTCGCGTACAAACAGAAAGCAATACGCCGCTGGACTTAGTCGCGTACGAGCATAAAGCAATACGCCGCTGGACTTAGTCGCGTGCGAGTAAAAAGCAATACGCCGCTGGACTTAGTCGCGTACAAACAGAAAGCAATACGCCGCTGGGACTTTGTCTCCTGCGGTTAAAAAAAATAATTTCGCTACGTACGGCCGATGGTCGTGCGTAGCGATTTTTTTTTTCCTTTAAATCAAACAACGAGACGCACGAATAGAAAGCGATACGCCGCTGCAACTTTGTCGCGTGCCAGTAAAAAGCAATACGCCGCTGGACTTAGCCGCTCGTGCTACCGCTGCGCGCGCACCTCCGAATCAGCGGGTATGCGCCGGAGTAGGTAACACTCTCTTAAGGTACGCCGTTCTGCGCAGCTCGTCTTGCGCGCGCGCGCGCGCGCTTTTTCAAATATTTTTAAACGTTTTTTCGCGTTTTTTCCCGTTTCTTCGCGTTTTTTCCCGTTTTTTCCCGTTTTTTCCCGTTTTCCACGTTTTTTCCCGTTTCACGAGAGAGACGAAAACGAGGAAAATAATCGCGACAAATGCTCGCTCGCTGCGCTCGCTCGGACGAATATAGCCCAACCCAAAACCGATCCCGAGCGTTCGAACGAAGATTTCGATGAAATCGAAGAACGAACGCGAAAGGGATTGGTTTTGGGTTGGGCTATTTTTTTTTCGAGCGAGCGGAGCGAGCGAGCAACGCGTAAGAGCGTATCGTTGCGTCGCAGGGACTTTGAAATATTCGCCACTGTTCGAACGTTCGAGTCGAAATAACTCGAGAAAAAGCGTTATAACGCATCGAAATTATCAGTGAAATCGTTACGTATCGACGAAATCTAGTCGAAAGTAGCGATTTCACTTTATTTTTTTAAAAAATTTCATCCTCCGGACCAACGTGACCGGGACGTTGGAACTTAGAATTTTTTCGCCCCGTTACGAAAGTACCGAAAGTTCAACTCGAAATAACTCGCTAAAAAGCGTTATAACGTATCGAAATTTTGCGTGAAATCGTTACGTTTCGACGAAATCTAGTCGAAAGTAGCGATTTCACTTTATTTTTTTAAAAAATTTCATCCTCCGGACCAACGTGACCGGGACGTTGGAACTTAGAATTTTTTCGCCCCGTTACGAAAGTACCGAAAGTTCAACTCGAAATAACTCGCTAAAAAGCGTTATAACGTATCGAAATTTTGCGTGAAATCGTTACGTTTCGACGAAATCTAGTCGAAAGTAGCGATTTCACTTTATTTTTTTAAAAAATTTCATCCTCCGGACCAACGTGACCGGGACGTTGGAACTTAGAATTTTTTCGCCCCGTTACGAAAGTACCGAAAGTTCAACTCGAAATAACTCGCTAAAAAGCGTTATAACGTATCGAAATTTTGCGTGAAATCGTTACGTTTCGACGAAATCTAGTCGAAAGTAGCGATTTCACTTTATTTTTTTAAAAAATTTCGTCCTCCGGACCAACCTGACCGGGACGTTGGAACTTAGAATTTTTTCGCCCCGTTACGAAAGTACCGAAAGTTCAACTCGAAATAACTCGCTAAAAAGCGTTATAACGTATCGAAATTTTGCGTGAAATCGTTACGTTTCGACGAAATCTAGTCGAAAGTAGCGATTTCACTTTATTTTTTTAAAAAATTTCATCCTCCGGACCAACGTGACCGGGACGTTGGAACTTAGAATTTTTTCGCCCCGTTACGAAAGTACCGAAAGTTCAACTCGAAATAACTCGCTAAAAAGCGTTATAACGTATCGAAATTTTGCGTGAAATCGTTACGTTTCGACGAAATCTAGTCGAAAGTAGCGATTTCACTTTATTTTTTTGAAAAATTTCATCCTCCGGACCAACGTGACTGGGACGTTGGAACTTAGAATTTTTTCGCACCGCTACGAAAAGGCCGAAAGATCCCCTCCAAATAACTCGTTAAAAAGTGTTATAACGTACGAATATTTTTCAAGAAATCGTTATAACTCGATAAAATACGTCGGGATTAAGCGTTTATATCGTCGGCAGACGGATATAAAAACGTTTGGACCGACACGACCGGTCGTTGGAACATAGAAAAATTCCGAGCCGGTACGTTGGGACTTAGAAAAATTCCGAGGGCGAAAAAGTTTTTTCGAGTTTATTCGTTAAAAAGCGTTACAAGGTATGAATTTTTTTGCATAAATCGACGTAACTCGACGAAATACGTCGGGATTAATGGTTTATTTCCGTCCGAGAACGATTTTTAAAAACGGACCTATGCGGCCGGTCGTTCGTACTTGGAAAATTTTCGGACCGAACACTCTTTTTCGATTAATTCGTTAAAAAGCGTTATAACGTACGAATATTTTTCAAGAAATCGTTATAACTCGATAAAATACGTCGGGATTAAGCGTTTATATCGTCGGCAGACGGATATAAAAACGTTTGGACCGACACGACCGGTCGTTGGAACATAGAAAAATTCCGAGCCGGTACGTTGGGACTTAGAAAAATTCCGAGGGCGAAAAAGTTTTTTCGAGTTTATTCGTTAAAAAGCGTTACAAGGTATGAATTTTTTTGCATAAATCGACGTAACTCGACGAAATACGTCGGGATTAATGGGTTTATTTCCGTCCGAGAACGATTTTTAAAAACGGACCTATGCGGCCGGTCGTTCGTACTTAGAAAATTTTCGGACCGAACACTCTTTTTCGATTAATTCGTTAAAAAGCGTTATAACGTACGAATATTTTTCAAGAAAATCGTTATAACTCGATAAAATACGTCGGGATTAAGCGTTTATATCGTCGGCAGACGGATATAAAAACTGACACGACCGGTCGTTGGAACATAGAAAAATTCCGAGCCGGTACGTTGGGACTTAGAAAAATTCCGAGGGCGAAAAAGTTTTTTCGAGTTTATTCGTTAAAAAGCGTTACAAGGTATGAATTTTTTTGCATAAATCGACGTAACTCGACGAAATACGTCGGGATTAATGGTTTATTTCCGTCCGAGAACGATTTTTAAAAACGGACCTATGCGGCCGGTCGTTTCGTACTTAGAAAAATTTTCGGACCGAACACTCTTTTTCGATTAATTCGTTAAAAAGCGTTATAACGTACGAATATTTTTCAAGAAATCGTTATAACTCGATAAAATACGTCGGGATTAAGCGTTTGTATCGTCGGCAGACGGATATAAAAACGTTTGGACCGACACGACCGGTCGTTGGAACAAGAAAAATTCCGAGCCGGTACGTTGGGACTTAGAAAAATTCCGAGGGCGAAAAAGTTTTTTCGAGTTTATTCGTTAAAAAGCGTTACAAGGTATTGAATTTTTTTGCATAAATCGACGTTAACTCGACGAAATACGTCGGGATTAATGGTTTATTTCCGTTCCGAGAACGATTTTTAAAAACGGACCTATGCGGCCGGTCGTTCGTACTTAGAAAATTTTCGGACCGAACACTCTTTTTCGATTAATTCGTTAAAAAGCGTTATAACGTACGAATATTTTCAAGAAATCGTTATAACTCGATAAAATACGTCGGGATTAAGCGTTTATATCGTCGGCAGACGGATATAAAAACGTTTGGACCGACACGACCGGTCGTTGGAACATAGAAAAATTCCGAGCCGGTACGTTGGGACTTAGAAAAATTCGAGGGCCGAAAAAGTTTTTTCGAGTTATTCGTTAAAAAGCGTTACAAGGTATGAATTTTTTTGCATAAATCGACGTAACTCGACGAAATACGTCGGGATTAATGGGTTTATTTCCGTCCGAGAACGATTTTTAAAAACGGACCTATGCGGCCGGTCGTTCGTACTTTAGAAAATTTTCGGACCGAACACTCTTTTTCGATTAATTCGTTAAAAAGCGTTATAACGTACGAATATTTTTCAAGAAATCGTTATAACTCGATAAAATACGTCGGGATTAAGCGTTTATATCGTCGGCAGACGGATATAAAAACGTTTGGACCGACACGACCGGTCGTTGGAACATAGAAAAAATTCCGAGCCGGTACGTTGGGACTTAGAAAAATTCCGAGGGCGAAAAAGTTTTTTCGAGTTTTATTCGTTAAAAAGCGTTACAAGGTATGAATTTTTTGCATAAATCGACGTAACTCGACGAAATACGTCGGGATTAATGGTTTATTTCCGTCCGAGAACGATTTTTAAAAACGGACCTATGCGGCCGGTCGTTCGTACTTAGAAAATTTTCGGACCGAACACTCTTTTTCGATTAATTCGTTAAAAAGCGTTATAACGCTACGAATATTTTTCAAGAAATCGTTATAACTCGATAAAATACGTCGGGATTAAGCGTTTATATCGTCGGCAGACGGATATAAAAACGTTTGGACCGACACGACCGGTCGTTGGAACATAGATAAATTCCGAGCCGGTACGTTGGGACTTAGAAAAATTCCGAGGGCGAAAAAGTTTTTTCGAGTTTATTCGTTAAAAAGCGTTACAAGGTATAAATTTTTTTACGGGAATCGTTCTATCTCTATTAAATACGTCGGGATTAAACATTTTTATCGATTTTTTCAAAAAATTAGCGTTCGTCGAACTGACACGACTGGGATATTTTTCTAATTTTTTCGTTAATTAACGTTACAAGGTATATATTTTTTTGCATATTTCTACTTATTTTAACGTATTGTAATTGATTATAAACTTATTTTTTGTCCGTATTCGATAAAAGAGTATGTTTACTGATGCAATTTTTCGGGTGAAAAAAAAAATTAATTTTTGGTAAAAATGCATTTCTATTATGTTAATAAAACGTCTGGTAATGTATTTCGATGGTTGGATATTGGCTTTGTATAGTAGTGATCGAGCGTTCGCGAGACTAAGTTCCAGCGTCCCTTCCGAACGGTACGTTGCTACGGAGGTTTTGCACCGTAAGCGCGCGGCCGCTAGCCCGGCCGGCGCCGGCCTTCCGGCTGGCGCTTTCGTATCTATAAGAGAGACGTCGAGCCGGACGGTTTCGGTCGGACAGCGTTGAGCGCGTGGCTATTCTACGGCCTCGGTTGAGAATTCAGTCACCGCTCCTCGAGTCTTAGTGTATTTTACGCTATTTCTCGACTGTTCCTCCGTTCTCGTTCTGGTTTTTTCTCTACACTGCTGCGCCGCGGGTCGCTGTCCTGGACGTAATGACCAAATATCGTGGCAAGGGTTCCCCTGAGTCGGGAAGCTGGTGACCTGTGTGTACGTATTCTAACAAAAATTGTTAGATGCGTGTGTGCTTGTACTAACTGAGCATCGATTCATTCAAAAGAGTATAACCGTCTGCTTTCTATAAAAACTTCTGCTTTCGCAGAAGTATCCGATGAGGCGGTAGGAGCGTACTATCTTTGCGTAGTATGTCTTCTGCCGAAAATGTTCTACCGATTGAAAGAATATTCTTACGGTATGTCCAGCGCGACGCACTGGGATACGCGCTTGTTCGTTCAGCGTGAGGTGCGTATACGTGCTTTACCGCTAAGATATTCTAATAAGTCTTTTTACACGAAGACAGCATTATGGAAATGTTCCTTTAGAAGTACGATTCTAAACATTTTATATAAGACTATGAGAAAGAGAGAGAGAGAAGAGAGGAGGTGGAGTTGAGAATTACAAAGTGGCTGCGAGCGGCGTTCGAAGATTATTACTGAACTATGGGTGTATCTCGAACGTCGCTAGGAGATATATTTTATAGATATATCTATCTTAAGAACGAAAAGTCTCGTCGTACGGTGCTTACGTCCCACCTACGACACGAAGAGAACTTAAACGAAATTTATAAGAATTGTTATACGAATAAGATCCCTGGTTGATCCTGCCAGTAGTCATATGCTTGTCTCAAAGATTAAGCCATGCATGTCTCAGTACATGCCGCATTAAGGTGAAACCGCGAATGGCTCATTAAATCAGTTATGGTTTCTTAGATCATACCTACATTTACTTGGATAACTGTGGTAATTCTAGAGCTAATACATGCAAACAGATTCCGACCAGAGATGGTAGGAATGCTTTTATTAGATCAAAACCAATCGGTGGCGGATGGCTCGTCTGTCCGTCCATCGTTTGTTTTGGTGACTCTGAATAACTTTGTGCTGATCGCATGGTCATCTAGCACCGGCGACGCATCTTTCAAATGTCTGCCTTATCAACTGTCGATGGTAGGTTCTGCGCCTACCATGGTTGTAACGGGTAACGGGGAATCAGGGTTCGATTCCGGAGAGGGAGCCTGAGAAACAGCTACCACATCCAAGGAAGGCAGCAGGCGCGCAAATTACCCACTCCCGGCACGGGGAGGTAGTGACGAAAAATAACGATACGGGACTCATCCGAGGCCCCGTAATCGGAATGAGTACACTTTAAATCCTTTAACGAGGACCAATTGGAGGGCAAGTCTGGTGCCAGCAGCCGCGGTAATTCCAGCTCCAATAGCGTATATTAAAGTTGTTGCGGTTAAAAAGCTCGTAGTTGAATCTGTGTGTCACAGTGTCGGTTCACCGCTCGCGGTGTTTAACTGGCATTATGTGGTACGTCCTATCGGTGGGCTTAGCTCCTCGCGGGCGGTCCAACTAATATCCCATCGCGGTGCTCTTCACTGAGTGTCGAGGTGGGCCGATACGTTTACTTTGAACAAATTAGAGTGCTTAAAGCAGGCTACCTTCGCCTGAATACTGTGTGCATGGAATAATGGAATAGGACCTCGGTTCTATTTTGTTGGTTTTCGGAGCCCCGAGGTAATGATTAATAGGGACAGATGGGGGCATTCGTATTGCGACGTTAGAGGTGAAATTCTTGGATCGTCGCAAGACGGACAGAAGCGAAAGCATTTGCCAAAAATGTTTTCATTAATCAAGAACGAAAGTTAGAGGTTCGAAGGCGATCAGATACCGCCCTAGTTCTAACCATAAACGATGCCAGCCAGCGATCCGCCGAAGTTCCTCCGATGACTCGGCGGGCAGCTTCCGGGAAACCAAAGCTTTTGGGTTCCGGGGGAAGTATGGTTGCAAAGCTGAAACTTAAAGGAATTGACGGAAGGGCACCACCAGGAGTGGAGCCTGCGGCTTAATTTGACTCAACACGGGAAACCTCACCAGGCCCGGACACCGGAAGGATTGACAGATTGATAGCTCTTTCTTGATTCGGTGGGTGGTGGTGCATGGCCGTTCTTAGTTGGTGGAGCGATTTGTCTGGTTAATTCCGATAACGAACGAGACTCTAGCCTGCTAAATAGACGTAACTTATGGTATCTCGAAGGCCCCCGGCTTCGGTCGGTGGGTTTTTACTACCAACGTACAAACAAATCTTCTTAGAGGAACAGGCGGCTTCTAGCCGCACGAGATTGAGCAATAACAGGTCTGTGATGCCCTTAGATGTTCTGGGCCGCACGCGCGCTACACTGAAGGAATCAGCGTGTTTTCCCTGGCCGAAAGGCCCGGGTAACCCGCTGAACCTCCTTCGTGCTAGGGATTGGGGCTTGCAATTATTCCCCATGAACGAGGAATTCCCAGTAAGCGCGAGTCATAAGCTCGCGTTGATTACGTCCCTGCCCTTTGTACACACCGCCCGTCGCTACTACCGATTGAATGATTTAGTGAGGTCTTCGGACTGGTGCGCGGCCAATGTGATAAGCATTGCCGATGTTACCGGGAAGATGACCAAACTTGATCATTTAGAGGAAGTAAAAGTCGTAACAAGGTTTCCGTAGGTGAACCTGCGGAAGGATCATTAACGATACGATACCAAAAGAATTTGACTTGAACACATATAAAAACTATGAAATATATATCACAATGGTCGGTAAGGAGCCGTACTCCTCCTGTATCGACGAAAGTATATACGACGTATTAACAAGCTATATACTTTAACAAACGAAAACGCCAGGGAGCTTGGCAACCTCCGTTGGCACGAATAGAAATATTCTTAAGGAGGAGACGACCCTCCAGCTACGGAATTATACGAAGAGAAGGTGGCACTCTCTCTCGATCATCGGGATGAAGAGATATATATATACAAGTATAAAAACGAAATGCGAATGAAACTTATTCGAGGCGCCTGCGTGAGGTCGTAAACAGAAAGACCCGCCGTCTCCGAATAAAACATATAACATATAATATATATATATATGAAATTCTAATAAAAGGGAACTCTAGCTTCGAAAGAGCCAACAAAAGTTAAGGCTCGATATCAAACGAAAAAATTACGATGGAAACCAGGTGTAAAGAGAAATGCAGTCGTGGCGCCTGCGAGAGGCCGTACACAGAAAGACCCGCCGTCACGATCTCGTATTTCGTATTTGCATCGTGGAAACCGTACAAACGAAATATAAAAGTCCATGCAAACTAATAAGAAAATCTCTAAAGTGCCTCGTGTCGGAGTGATCATGCTCGCCTATTCTCTTCTATGTTTCGTGGTCTGTGTTGCGTTTGTTCTCCTCCTAGCAACGGGACATATCGAAGACTCCTCTTTGGGATCGAACGAAGCGTCTAGAACGAGTCGACGAGAGCGAAAGAACTTGTAGCGAGTCGCGCAGAGCGAAAGGATACCGATATACATCTTCGAAGGTTCTCTTCGAAGATCCATGGATACCTTCTGCGTCGACTTCTCTCGTCTCTTTCATCGAAACTCTCGTCGTTCTCGAAACGTGCTTCCTACCCAAAGGGCGTGTGCTCTTCGTATGTCGTTTCGTTCGAAATAACGAAACCACGTGTAACATACTCGTGGATCGGGTAACCTAGAACGAAGACGCATCGCGTGGATGTTGGCCCGCTATGCGACGATGACCGATGATGATGATGATGATGATGATATGATGATGATGTCGATGTCGACGACGACGACGATGAAGACGATGTGTAGCAACGATTCGTAACTAGTCTAGCCGAAGTTCGTTCAGAGGGGAACGCCGCCGGCTTCGAAGCCTCGATGTCGTGAGTCGGACACCCGTGCCGTCGCTAGAGTTTTTCAAACTCTGCTTCTGGATATTGGGACGAAAGACCGCTCGAGGACGACGACAGCCGTGCGTGCGTATCCCATCGAATTTTTTTTACACCACCTGAACGAGACTAAAGTTTCGTCTAGTTGATCGTCTACCGTCGCATAATGTATATTATATACCGTTCAGAGGGGACCGGCTGTCTATCCTCGTTGTCGTGAGTCGGACACCCGTGCCGTCGCTAGAGTTTTTCAAACTCTGCTTCTGGATATCGGGACGAAAGACCGCGCGAGGACGACGGATGCGAGTCCCATCGAATTTTTGACTTACACACTACCTGAACGAGACTTAAAGTTTCATATTATATACCGTTCAGAGGGGACCGGCTGTCTATCCTCGTTGTCGTGAGTCGGACACCCGTGCCGTCGCTAGAGTTTTTCAAACTCTGCTTCTGGATATCGGGACGAAAGACCGCGCGAGGACGACGGATGCGAGTCCCATCGAATTTTTGACTTACACACTACCTGAACGAGACTTAAAGTTTCATATTATATACCGTTCAGAGGGGACCGGCTGTCTATCCTCGTTGTCGTGAGTCGGACACCCGTGCCGTCGCTAGAGTTTTTCAAACTCTGCTTCTGGATATCGGGACGAAAGACCGCGCGAGGACGACGGATGCGAGTCCCATCGAATTTTTGACTTACACACTACCTGAACGAGACTTAAAGTTTCATATAATATACCGTTCAGAGGGGACCGGCTGTCTTTCCTCGTTGTCGTGAGTCGGACACCCGTGCCGTCGCTAGAGTTTTTCAAACTCTGCTTCTGGATATCGGGACGAAAGACCGCGCGAGGACGACGGATGCGAGTCCCATCGAATTTTTTATTTACACACTACCTGAACGAGACTTAAAGTTTCATCCAGTTTGTCGTCTATCATCGCATATATAATATACCGTTCAGAGGGGACCGGCTGTCTATCCTCGTTGTCGTGAGTCGGACACCCGTGCCGTCGCTAGAGTTTTTCAAACTCTGCTTCTGGATATCGGGACGAAAGACCGCGCGAGGACGACGGATGCGAGTCCCATCGAATTTTTGACTTACACACTACCTGAACGAGACTTAAAGTTTCATATTATATACCGTTCAGAGGGGACCGGCTGTCTTTCCTCGTTGTCGTGAGTCGGACACCCGTGCCGTCGCTAGAGTTTTTCAAACTCTGCTTCTGGATATCGGGACGAAAGACCGCGCGAGGACGACGGATGCGAGTCCCATCGAATTTTTGATTTACACACTACCTGAACGAGACTTAAAGTTTCATCCAGTTTGTCGTCTATCATCTCATATATAATATACCGTTCAGAGGGGACCGGCTGTCTATCCTCGTTGTCGTGAGTCGGACACCCGTGCCGTCGCTAGAGTTTTTCAAACTCTGCTTCTGGATGTTGGGACGAAAGACCGCGCGAGGACGATGGATGCGAGTCCCATCGAATTTTTGATTTACAAGACACACACTACCTGAACGAGACTAAAGTTTCATCGAGTTTATCGTCGCATAACCCGTTCGGAGGGGACCGGCTGTCTATCCTCGTTGTCGTGAGTCGGACACCCGTGCCGTCGCTAGAGTTTTTCAAACTCTGCTTCTGGATATCGGGACGAAAGACCGCGCGAGGACGATGGCTGCGAGTCCCATCGAATTTTTGTTTTTTTTTTTTTTTTTAAAGAAAAAACACCACCCGAACGGAGATGTGTTCTATCTTTCGTCGATTTTTCATGCTTTCAGTCGGTCGCGTGGTCGCCATCCGTTCGGAGGGGATCGCCGGCTTCGAAACCTCGATGTCGTGAGTCGGACACCCGTGCCGTCGCTAGAGTTTTTCAAACTCTGCTTCTGGATATTGGGACGAAAGACCGCTCGAGGCGGACGGCCGCGCGAATCCCATCGAATCTTTACTATCACCCGAACGATGGAGAGATGCACGCGCGCTGTTTCTTGAATAATTGGACGAGAGAGTAGAATCAAACACATATATAACATGGGCTAGCCACCGTGCTTACTCGTTCGCGAGATCGTGTGCTGTACAGAGGATTCAGAATCGGGTGTATATATCCCCGTCGTTTCCTGACGAACGGAGCTTCGATCTCGATGGTTGTTATATATCATAATGTACTTTACGCCCGGCCGGCGAACGCGCGTATCTTCGCGCGTTCGTCGTTTTCTTTTTTTTTTCGAACGTTTTTGTGTCGTCAATCCTATGGCGACTTCTGCGCGTTCGATTCCCGTTGGTCGAACGTGACGGAACTCGGCTTCGCTAGAACCGAGAAGAGTACATTTGAGTATTGAACTGTTGTAAATTTATAAAAGATTACCCTGAACGGTGGATCACTTGGCTCGTGGGTCGATGAAGAACGCAGCTAATTGCGCGTCAACGTGTGAACTGCAGGACACATGAACATCGACATTTCGAACGCACATTGCGGTCCACGGATACAATTCCTGGACCACGCCTGGCTGAGGGTTGCTCACGTAAACCTAAGACTGCTTGCGTTGCGTATCGTTACTCTCCGTATCTGTCTCTCTCTGTCCCTTCTTGCCTTAACAACCCGCCGTCGTTCTTCTTTATATAAGAGAACGTTTCAGAGTCGGACGAAGGTACAAGAACGAGGATACGAATAAGAGCGGACGGAGAGAACATACGCGACGTACGAGCGATTGTTGGACGCTCGTCGGCGTTCGTCGCGGTCGTGCAGAGACCGTGCAAGTCGTACGCATGCTCGATATATAATCTATCGTGTTCACGGGAGACTACGAAACTCTACCTCTGTCTCTCTCTGTCCCTTCTTGCCTTGACAACCCGCCGTCGTTCTTCTTAAAAATTATAAGAGAACGTTTCAGAGTCGGACGAAGGTATACGAAGGGATACGAATAAGAGCGGAGAGAACCGGTCACGGACCTGCGTGAGTGCTCGCGGCGTCGTGAGTCGTCCTTACGAGGGCGACCGCCCGCTTATGCACCGCTTCGTGTATCGGTTATCGAACGTATATACTCGTAGTGTTCTCCTCGTGACCGATTTTTTTTTTCATATCAGGCGATATATGCTACGTTTGCCGGTGTTCGACGCACGAAGGTCCGCGCCCCCGACGTCGTCTTAAAAGAATATTATATTTGGCGAGACTGAGAGAGAAAGCAAATATGGGAACTCGGTCGAGAGAGGAGAGAAGAGAGAACCAAAAAAAAAACCTAAACTCGATGGCGTGCGAAACTTTGCCATAATCTACCGTCTTTTCTTAAGACTCTCGTACAGCCCCAGGGATCGAATGCCCACTCCGTCTCTTCGCGAAAGCGACTGACAACAACGAGGACCGTCGCATCGATGGGTCGTCGTTGCGTTTTACACGCTCTGTGCTTTTTTACAAGCCCCGAAAGTATCAGCCGTAGATCCGGGAACGCACACGCGAGATTTCTT